>NW_026024660.1:0-19942 GCF_019186545.1 Solanum stenotomum
AGTCCCTAATTGACTATATTATTTTCTAAAAACAAAATAACTCGTCCCTAAGTAAAAACTTTCAGCGGGAAATTAGAAGGGAAGAGCGGGAACAAGAAGTGAAATACTAAAAGGCACAAAAATAATTTCTCTCTCTATAGTAATAACCTAAAACCCCCAAATCCATTTATAAAGGTTCAGATATTTCTGTCTCTCTCTAGCTAGCAATCTGCCAAAATCACTAAAGTCTCTTTCATTTTTTTTTTCTCTTGCTCTATCAACACGCACAGAAATCTACGAAATCTTGAAGCTTGAATGCATTATTGACAACAAAATCTCCTAAATCATTAAGTTTGAAGGCATTATTGGGAGCAAAACAATTCATCTACCACTTGTATCTACATCTAAGGTAATTTTATTCCTCCTAATTCATATCCCCCTTCTTCTTTTTCTATAAAATCTTTCATTTTTCTTTCTTGATAATTGAATACTATGTGATTGAGCTCTTATAGATACTCATTGTTATTGTGTTAGGACGAAAAATGCTAGTTTTGTAGGCAAGGTTGGGGTTTAGGTTCAAAGATGAGATATTTGAGAGTCTATTTAATGATTTTCTCTGTTAGGATTTCATAATTTTTGCTGCCACGAAATTTTGGTAAGGCTGGCATAGCAATTTTTTTCTATCAGCTGATTAATTAGTTGAATATTTTTTCCATTAGTATCTTTAATTTCAGTTCCCAGTTTATATGCTTTGATTTTGAATGATTCTTTTTATTGTATTACCATTGTATTCAATTTTAAAGTATAATCTGACAGTAAAAAGATTAGACGAGAAAGAAACAAAATTGTTAACTTGTGTCTATGAGTAGCTTGAATGACACATAAGTTCTCTAAACTTATGTCGAGCAAATTAGATACTACACAGCTTATGTCGAGAAGAGAGATCTCTCACTTGAAGGACTAACAACTCTTCTTCCTCTGTACGCATTACCAAATCCTCCTTGTCCTAGTTTTCTTCTGAAGCGACCGGTGATTCTTTTGATGTCTATATAATTGGATCTGTTTGGAGCATATGATCCATAGTTCTTTAAGAATTCTTCAACTTTTTGGTGATCCTCAGCATTAGATTCCCAAAACCTGATGTATTTGTACCACAACTTTTTTTCTCTGAAGCAAAAGAGTAGTAAAACCAACAGTCCAACAGTAGACAAACTTGCACCTGTGGGAAAAAATGAAATCATGACCCATCAGAGATGGAAAAAAATATTTAATGATTACGAATCAAAAGATATATTTTTTGCTAATGATAATTCCAATAGAGGTTGGTGTGTAGCGAGAAAGGTACAACCTCGTGATTCCTATGAAATTGTGCAACAAAAGAACAACGAATTTGAAAATTTAGAAAATTCTTCACAAAATAAACGAAAAAGAATGACTGAGGTGAAGTATCTCCTTAAGCTTTAGCATATTCATTATTATACATTTTGATATATGATTTTTGTAAGTACATTATTTTTATAGTGTCTTAATTTTTTTTTGGCAAGTATATGATTTTTAGAATGTTTTTTCATTTTTGTTTGTTAACACATCGTCTTTATTTTTTGGTAGGTTTGATATGAAACCATCAAAGGATGAAAATGAGGTGGCATCTAGGGTGAAAGCTACTACCAAATATGCATATGTGGCACCGGGTGTTGTAGGGAAGGGACGAGGAAGAGGGCTTAAATCTATGTTGTCTCTAGGGGTGTCAAGAACTGATATTCCATTTTCTCCATCTACTGATCATGTTATGCAGTACAATCAATTTACTGAAACGAGTATGATTTTTTTTTTATTTGTGTTATTAATTTGTACGAGGAATTTTAATACTAATTTTTTATTGTCACTTTTCTTATACTAGGTGTGGTTGCAAAGGGACGACGAAAAGGTCTTAGATCTATGTCTAATGCTCGAGGAGTGCGAACAATGAACAAAAACTACTTGAGTGTTGAGAAAGGAGATATTCCATCTTTTTCATCTACTGAAGAACTTATGCAATACATCAAAACAAATTCATCAAGTATGATTCTACAATTTATTATGTTTTAGAATTGAATTTAATTAATTGCTAATGTTTATTTGATATGATTTCTTGCACTAGGTGCTCAAGGAAAGTCTCAAGGGCTTAAATCTGTGTGCTCAATTGAAGATTCTGAAAATGAGGAGCGATCTTTCAATCAAAATGCTCGTTATGTTAGTCAAAGTATGCCAAGACCTTCTGCTTCTCAAGGATGGCGAACAATGAATAAAAAGTTTTTGGCTTTTGAGAAAGAGCATAAGCAANTTCCAATTTCTCTTTCTACTGATGATGTTATGGAGTCCACCCCAACATTTGAAACAAGTATGATTTCTTAGCAAGTACTTTTATTGATACAATTCCTTGCATTAGGTTTTTCTCAAGGATTGAGAACAATGAATAAAAAGTTTTTGGCTTTTGAAAAAGAGCATATGCAAACTGATGTTGCATTTTCTTTTTCTACTGATAATGTTATGGAGTCCACCCCAACATTTGAAACAAGTATGATTTCTTACATTTTTTTCTTTTTTAGAATTGAATTTAATTTAATTCAAGTAATTTTACTAATATAATTTCTTGCATTAGGTTTCTCTCAAGGATGGAGAACAACAGATAAAATTGTTTTGGCTCATGAGAAAGAGAGTTTGCATTCTGATATTCCAATTTCTCCTATTGAACAAGTTAAACAGTTTGCCCAAACAGCTGAAACAAGTATGCTTTCATTTCTGATATCTATTTAATCACAAGTTTATCATATGTACAATATTTTCTACCATTTATAAATTATGTAAATGTAGGTTCATGTGCTACTGGAATGGATAAAAAGGTTCGAGGAAGTAACAAGTGCAAAGAAGTTGCATCGCTTGATATTGGACAAAAGCTAAAAGTGACATTTTACAATAATCGAACAGTTGGGAAGAATAGTAATCTATTTTTGAGGCACTTGGGAAAAATAGTTTGTGATCGTAATATATGTCCGTTGGGAGTATCATCATGGAAACACATTAAGGAGGAAAAGCTAAATCACATGTGGGCTGTTGTTAAGGTAATTTGATTAAATATTTCAATTTCTTCTTGGGCTACTCTCTTCTTAATACAATTCTTGATGCTTAATTAGTGTGCTCCTTCCTGTTTCAATTTTAAATTGTTTCTCCCATATCATTTTACATACTAGGACTGTGACTAATCTGAGCTTTGTTAGAGCTAAGGAATTGATGGTTAGCTTAAGCAAAATACAAGTTGTTCCTGTGATTATAGCTGATGTGAACCTATGTTTGATACGTTATAGGATAAATTTGATAGTGATGACATGAATAGTCATCGAGATCATGTTTTGGGGTGGATGAAAGAGTTATGGAATAAATGGAGAGGTCAATTGCATGCAAACTATGTGAAGGGTAAGCCTATACAAGAGGCTCTTAAGAATATACCTAAGGGGGTAGAAAAGAAGCAATGGGAGTGGTTGGTAAAAGAACATTTTACTTCAAAAGATTTTCAGGTTTGACATATTACCTAATTATGTAATTTTGTTTCATACTATGATCTCATTTTGATAATTTATTTATAACATTTGAATTTAATGTTGTTACTCAAATATAGGTGAGAAGCAATAGAAATGCAGTAAATATAGAGCTAAGCTGAAGATGCTTTATCATATTGGAAGCAAGCCAATTAGAGAGATTATTTATCAAAAGGTGTTATCATCAAATCTTTTTCTATTTTAATGTTGATGAACCGTTCTTTGACATGTTTACTTTTAAGTAAAGGGCAGAAAAGATGGCAATCCACCAGATTTGGCAACTATCTTTTACGAGACTCGCAAGAAGAATAACACACTTGTTGATTCTGAAACAATCGAGAAGCATGTGCGTTTGGTTAATTGAACATTTTCTTAACATTTAGTTATTTGTACATGTTCTTAACATCTAGTTATTATGGGATTTGAAAAAAAATCTTCTTTATACACTTTGTAGGCTCAAATTCAAGAATTGGTGGAGTCTGAACCATCACTTTCTAGCATAGAAATTGTTGAGAAATGCTTTGGACCTCAAAGTCGTAGTCATGTATTTGGCTTTGGAGGTGGAGTAAAAGCAAGAGATTTGAAAGGTGGGGCTTCCTCAAAACCTGAATTGTTGGCTGAGCTACGTTCAACTCAAAAAGAAAATCAGTCTTTGAAGGATTGCATATCTAACTTTCAAAATGAGATGAAAGAATTAAAGCAATTGAAAGAATTTTTTTTAGCGCAACACCCTAATTTCCAGCCTCCAATTCAAGAGAATGACTATTCGGATACTTGATGATACCATGTGAGCAAATACTTACCTAAAACATCATTTTATTGTGCTGGTTCTGCGTAGCAAAGCTATTAGTTGTTGGTTGTTCTATCGTAAAATATATTTGTGTGTTTGATATATATTATAAAAGTAGTTGAATGATTATGCGTGCTGTAATAGTTTCCTGTAAAATTAAAGTGGTTTACATACTGCATACTATGATTTCGATCTTACATCTTAAGGTTTTTGTTGGGTCGTTCAAAGTGGCTTTGAGTAAGGTGTGAGTACATTGTCCTAGTTGTATCTGTGAGAGTGAAAATGTAATCGTATACAGTACATATAGTGGTTCATGTTTTCTTGTATACCTTTAGACTTCCCCTGTTGTTTAGAACATGTACAATGTAACTCTATATTTTTTTCAGCACACTAACTCCTGATGAAATTTTGCAGAGAAAAAGGGACTTTTGACTATTTAAGGATTTTCAAGTGAGGACAAGAAACTCATTTAGAACATGTAAGATTCTTCTATTCCAGCTCTTCTCTACTCCTGTGATAAAAATTTAATGCTCTGCCATGTAGTTATAAAATCGAAAAGGCTTCGGACCCTTTCCATCATGTTCCTCCATTTTTACTAAGTGGACAGTGATCTGAAAAGTGGGGTTCCAGGATTAGTCCCTCTATGTTTGGCCATTGTTGAACTCACTCAGCATTAACAATCTGTCACTTAGAATCTGTCACTTGGTGCTGCAGCATTTTTGAATCTGTCACTTGGTGCTGCAGCATTTTAGAAGCTGTCACTTTGAGCTGCAGCATTTTAGAAGCTGTCACTTTGAGCTGAAGTATTTAGCATTTTAGAATCAGTCACTTGGTGCTGCAACATTGTTGATCACTGGTTCTAAGTCACCCCATAAGGCCCTCTTGTAGTTCAATTTTCTGTAACCCATACACTGCTCCAAAGTAAAATCCAGTATTCGATTTTATTCTAGTACAATATCCAAAGATAAATTGTTGGTACACAACATCAACTCTAAAGTCGATGATAGAGTAGTCCCGTAATACCCAAATCCTTCCCCTCCGATCAATATTGTAGTTCGCAGCCCATCTCCATTTATCCCCAAGGTTCTTTATGATTTTTGGTGCTCTCTCTTCTTTGACTTTGTTTTCTAGTATAGCTAATAGAATAAAATTATTTTCTCTACAAAATGCCTTCATCTCCTTATGCTTATACACTTGATTAGTGCCTCTTACATTACATGTTATGATGCTCATTAAAATTGAGTTTTGTGTTGCGCTACTCCTCCTCCACATCGTTTGCCATGTACCCCAATCTCCTGTATTATTTTCCTACGAGTAACCTGTGTAACAACTTGTGTAAATGTGTGAATGAATTAGATGTCTCCAGTCCCCTATCCATGTTCATACCCACACTCATCGAATAGTCCCTATCCTTTGATAAAGTGTTACATTTTTAGTCGTACTTATAAACAAGCAGAATGTCCTATGTTCCACTGTTGATAAGAACTCTACTGAAATAACAGTAACATGTAAAACTAACTAATGGCAACTCTCAAGTACTCTTTAATCTTTCCACAAGTACTCTTTAATCTGTTCTTCCTTTCCTTCATTTGTTTCTTAGACTTCTCAACCTTAGTGTCAAGCCCATTCCTGATGAGCCTATACTTTGGCTCATACTTCTTGGCA
The DNA here is from genome assembly GCF_019186545.1 of Solanum stenotomum. Lineage (NCBI taxonomy): Eukaryota > Viridiplantae > Streptophyta > Magnoliopsida > Solanales > Solanaceae > Solanum > Solanum stenotomum. The sequence goes on from NW_026024660.1 coordinate 6,010, forward strand.
TTCTCAACAGAATCATAAATCAAACCAAATCCTGTTGATTTCCCACCTCCAAAATGTGTACGTAACTTGGAAACAAAAATAGCATTTGTGTCCTTTCTGTTTATTTTTATATATAGGTTTTCTAAATGAAAGTTTAAATTCTTTTACAGATTTTGGATGCTGAAAATTTGCAGAAACTCGATGTTAAACAACATGTAGATTGATCATTTTTTGTTGGGAAGGTGAAGGCAACTTTGGATTATATATAGTTTAAGGATAGTATATAATTTTTTTGCTAAGGATTCATGATCACAATATTGTTACTAGCTTAGTGAGATGANGCAAAATCTCCTAAATCATTAAGCTTGAAGGCATTATTGGGAGCAAAACGATTCATTTGTATCTACATCTAAGGTAATTTTATTCCTCCTAATTCATCTCCCCCATTCTTCTTTTTCTGTAAAATCTTTCATTTTTCTTCCTTGATAATTGAATACTATGTGATTGAGCTCTTATAGATACTCATTGTTATTGTGTAACCCATACACTGCTCCAAAGTAAAATCCAGTATTCGATTTTATTCTAGTACAATATCCAAAGATAAATTGTTGGTGCACAACAGCAACTCTAAAGTCGATGGTAGAGTAGTCCCGTAATACCCAAATCCTTCCCCTCCAATCAATATTGTAGTTTGCAACCCATCTCCATTTATCCCCAAGCTTCTTTATGATTTTTGGTGCTCTCTCTTCTTTGACTTTGTTTTCTAGTATAGCTAATAGAATAAAAAAAAATTCTCTACAAAATGCCTTCATCTCCTTATGCTTATACACTTGATTAGTGCCTCTTACATTACATGTTATGATGCTCATTAAAATTGAGTTTTGTGTTGCACTACTCCTCCTCCACATCGTTTGCCATGTACCTCAATCTCCTGCATTATTTTCCTATGAGTAACCTGTGTAACAGCTTGTGTAAATGTGTGAATGAATTAGATGTCTCCAGTCCCCTATCCATATTCATACCCACGCTCGTCGAATAGTCCCTATCCTTTGATAAAGTGTTACATTTTTAGTCCTACTTAAAAACAAACTGAATATCCTACGTTCCACTGTTGATAAGAACTCTACTGAAATAACAGTAATATGTAAAACTAACTAATGGCAACTCTCAAGTACTCTTTAATCTTTCCACAAGTACTCTTTAATCTGTTCTTCCTTTCCTTCATTTGTTTCTTAGACTTCTCAACCTTAGTGTCAAGCCCATTCCTGATGAGCCTATACTTTGGCTCATACTTCTTGGCATTCTCAACAGAATCATAAATCAAACCAAATCCTGTTGATTTCCCACCTCCAAAATGTGTACGTAACTTGGAAACAAAAATAGCATTTGTGTCCTTTCTGTTTATTTTTATATATAGGTTTTCTAAATGAAAGTTTAAATTCTTTTACAGATTTTGGATGCTGAAAATTTGCAGAAACTCGATGTTAAACAACATGTAGATTGATCATTTTTTGTTGGGAAGGTGAAGGCAACTTTGGATTATATATAGTTTAAGGATAGTATATAATTTTTTTGCTAAGGATTCATGATCACAATATTAATTGTTACTAGCTTACCTCATTGATGTATAGTGAGATGACTTATATTCACTTTATTTTATAATTACATTATATATTATATATGAAAGTGACAACTTTATATTGATGATCATATTTTCTAGGTGCAAATTATATGTGATCTAAGGACTAGATTGTTAGTCCTTATTCCTTTGGGTAGGAAATTTTAAATGGTTGTGAAATGATTTATGGACCACCTTCAAAATGGTCCCGAAATGATTTAGGGACCAGCTAAAAAGTTTTCGTAAATTGGACGAGCTACAAACTGGTCGCAGACTCATTTACGGATCAGTTTCAAACTGGTCGAAAATTGATTTACAGACCAGCTTCAAGCTGGTCACAAACTGATTTACAAACCAGCTTAGAAGTCGTCCCAAAATAATTATGGACCAGTTAGAAACTAGTCGCAAAATGATTTAACGACCACAATTTCAATTTCAATAAGTGTGAATAGGTACCAGATATATGGTCTCTAAAAGTATTTTAAGGACCAGTGATATACTAGTCGCGAAAAAGAATCTGCGACCAGCCCGATAATCTCGTCTCTAAAGGTCCTTAGCGACTAGGGCTATAAGGACAAGTGTAACTGGTCGCTATTTCCCTTTTTAGGACCAGGTTCGTACTTATAGCGACCAATTTTCCCTTCGCTATTGGGCAGTTTTCTTGTAGTGGGAGTGGGGCGAGGAAGAGAGAGTGGAATGAGTAGATGGGCTCAGTGCAGTCGACTGGGGAAGGTCGTGCTGCATGCTGGGCATAGAGGAACCACTTGCTAGGCTGGGCGAGGTGGGTGCGGGTGCGTCAGGAGCAGGTGCAAATTGTGGGTTAGGAGAGGTAGTGTAATAATGGACCAGGTAGGGAGATGGCCCATCGTCTAAAAACCTATAAGTGTGAGTTTGAGGAGTATGGGACTTTGCATAGGGAAATTGTGTCTCATCAAATATTACTTGACGGCTAATGATGATTTGTCTAGATGACAAATCAAAGCATTTATACCCACGATGATTTGACGGACACCCCAAAAAACACAAAGAGTTGACCGGGGTTGGAGTTTGTTTATGGTTGTAGAGGGAATAAGAGGATAACATAATCACCCAAACACCCGAAGATGAGAATAAGATGGATCTTTTTGATAAAGGATGTGAATATGAGATTGATAATTTAATAGCTTATGAGGAAGGATATTGAGAAGGTAAGTCGTCATTTGCAACGCATGATACCAAAAGGAAGGAGGAAGGGAAGTATGGGCCAATAAGGTACGAACAATGTTGTTGATTGTACAAATTTGTCTTTCAGCTTTCCTATTTTGAGGGGATGTATGAGGACATGAAAGACGAAACGAAAGACCATTTGCTTTACAAAAATCCCAAAAGGGACCATTATCAAATTCCGTGCCATTATCACATTGTATAGTCTTTATGTCTTGCCCAAATTGGGTTCGAATAAATGTCTTGAAACTAAAAAATGTGGAAAACGTTTGTGATTTGTGCGACAAAGGAAAAGTTCACAAAATTTTTGAATAATCATCCACAAATAAGACATAATATCGATGACCCGATGAACTCAAAACAGGGGACGTCCAAAGATCACCATGGATAATATCAAATGGCATAATAGTGCGAGAATTTGAAGGATAAAAGGGCAACTTAACATGTTTTCCAAGACGGAAAAAATGACAAATACGAGTGTCTTTAATTTGATTACATCAATCAATTTATTCTTCCTAAGAGAGTTCAAAACAGGTGCTCCTGGGTGACCCAGACGATCATGCCAAATGGATGGTGCCAAAGCGGCAAAAGTAGATGGAGAAGTGACTGGAGTAGTGATGGGATACAACTCGCCCTGACTTTCACACCTCATTACTGGTCTCCCTGTCAGAAAATCCTTCACAGAAAACCCACACGGATCAAATTCAACAGAGACAGAGTTATCAGTTGTAAATTTTCTAATTGACACCAAATTTTTAACAAGGTGAGGGGCATGAAGGACATTGTTTAATTGTAAGGGAGGACATGATAAAGATAATTTAGTGATTGACCATTTCCAACGATTATACCACGTTTATTGCTCATATTAAAATAAGTTACCTTGTGCGGATGTCATATGAGAAGTGGCACCGGTATCCATGTACCAATTTGCATCCTGAGAAGTGATTCCAAGAGTATGCATTGCAGCTTCAATGTCGGTTGGAGTTGGAGCTACCGTGTAGGCCTGCTGCGGTCTAGGCCAAAGTATACCAGAATGCTGTCTATAATTGGGTCTTGTCCATGAGTTTGACGGATATAGATAAGGAGGTATAGCCCATGGAGCCCACGGTGCCATCTAAGGCCACGGCTGACCTCTATCCCATGGAGAATTGGTTGGCGGATGCTCACCTGCTGGCTGCTGTCTGCCACCGCGGCTGTTACCGCCCCCCATCTGACCACCACTTCCGACCTTACCCCCACTGCCGCTACCACCCTTGTTGCCTCCACGACCACCATTGTTGTTGCGGTTATTATTAAGGTATTGGTTCCTCTTCCCACCATTAGTATTGCGGTGTGAATAGAAATGATCAACAATATCATGTGAGCCAATCGACTCACGAGCAATCATAGTTGATGAGGAGCTATGTGTCGCCTTCTTAGCACGGCCAGCCTCTTCAAGAGTGAGCATCGAACGGGCCTGATAAAATTGGGGTAAATGATCCCGTTGGCGAATGAGAATGGCCACACCTTTGTAGGGTTCGATGAGGCCAGAGACCAGTGGAAGAACTAGTCTATTGTTGTCGACGGGAGAGCCGACATTCTTTAGTTGGTCTGACAAAGATTTGAGGTGCTGACAATAGGCAGAGACACTTGGAAAATCTTTCATGTTCACATGAGTGAAATCGTACTCAAGGGTGACAGCACGAGAGTGTTTGTTATCTTGGAATATGTCAGACAATCTATTCCAAGCCTCTATTGCCGCGGTGTCGGGCTCAAGAATTGTATGTAGAAGATCATGAGATATAGTGGCATAGATCCACTGTAGAACAGTAGCATCAAGAGTCGACCAGAGTTCTTTCTCTTCCTCTGTTTTCGGCATTTTCTCCTTGCCCTTTGCCGAAGGAATAATATAGTCAAGAACTCGATGGGATCGTGCGTGAATCTTAAATAGTTTCGCCCATGTGGAATATTGGACGTTCTCCATCTCAATAGTGATGGGAACATGATTCTTGATGTTGGATACAGCAAGAGCAGGGTGAAAAGAATATTTTGATTCCGACATGATAATAAAGAAGAGACGAATAAGAAAAAAAGGGGGGGGACGGTTTTGAAGAGGAAGCGGAAGGTTTTCCCCTAGAAATCTGATACCATGAAAGAGTTTAATCCCTTGTCTTATTTGATTGATATCAATGGTTTATATACAATCAGTACAAGCCTATAATTAAGGAAACTAACTAGCTATAAGAGGAACTAATTATACACTTAACTAATGTAATATATATAAAGAATCAGAATATCTTTATCATATATGTTATGCTGTAATTTTACTAACCCTTAGAAAAATCACTTTTTGAAATGTCTCAATATAAAACAGAAAAAATACTTACAAAAGAGTCGCTACTTAATTTTTTAAAGAAATTAAGAAAACTTATAATTTTCAAAAATTTAAACAGAAAAAATCATTTGAAAATACCAAAGAGGGTTCGGGGTTCAATTTACACTTCGAGAAGGGTTTAAGCATTCGAAGTGTCCGCTAACATGTGGTTGACCTGCGACTTGACTAGAATATTTTTTTTGACTAATTCTTTAGGAAAATGATTTAAACATAAAAATAATAATTTATAATATTTGATTAACTTTAAGAAAATAATTAAATAAATGACACATTTTATATTATTTTATTTTTTTAGAGAAAGGGATCCAAAATGGAACATTTGAATTAGAGACAAGTAATTAGAATTTTAACAAAACTATATTAGTTAGAATTTATTTAAATCATTTTTTGGTTAATCAAAATATGAAAACTATTTTAAACTAAATAAAATTTTTAACTAAAGATTATAAATGAAAATACAAGAGTTGATAAAATGAGGTTTGTAAAAAAAACAAAACAACACAGAGAAATAGTTCGTCTTTTGGGGAATTAACTAAGTTAATTAAATATTCTAAAGTTAGAGTTAATAAAGAAACAAACAATAAATAATTACGATCAAATAATTTAATAGTAAAAGTAAGGGAGAGATAGAATTTGGGCCTTTCTTGGGCCAAATTCGTTTCTATGTTAGGGGTTCAACCCAATTCCCCTTTTTGTATACATATGTTGTATATCAGTGTATATCGATTGTTTCTTAGCCCTTTTTCCTGTATATCAACCCATATACCGACTGTATACAGTTCGCTTTGACGCCTCCAACCTGTATCACGGACATCAAATGTATATGGGCTGTATAGTGGCTGGTATATTAGTGTATACTGCTGTATACAGCCTAGTTTTAACACCCAGCCCTCCATACACCTGTAATTCTGCTCCCTTATGACATAGATTCCCTCTCCGAATTCCATATGCTTCCAATGGTGAGGTTGACTCGATAAAAAGGAGTGTTGGGTTTCAAACCAATCTCAAGATACAAGCGACAAAGGGGGAGTCCAATAGACTCAAGCCAAGGGAGTTCATGCAATAAAAATATAGATGGGATGAAATTAGTTAAACAAGGATAATAGACTAGTACATAAGTTAGACGTATTTGTAAAAGAAAATCACACTATGCCATAGTTATGATAGAACAATGATGCCGAATCAACTAAAAATACATTCAAAATTCCCACATTAATTTCATCCTTAGGAAACAAAAATGAACTCCATCAAGCAACATGTATTCAAAATGAACTTTAACACTTGCATATCCATACTACGATAAACTTTGGAAGAGGTTGTTTATGTTACTCAAATTCAATCATTAAGTTGATAAAAATAGGGATATGTCTAAATGAATGGATTGGGGACTTAAACACCAAAAATACTACCGGAAAGTAACAAAACAAAATCCCAAATGTGACATCAATGACTACGTTATTTAGGAGTTAAGATAAAGAAACAGTGAGAAAATAATAGCTTGAATTTTAATTCGGAACATGACCCCAAAATAACATTTTTTAGAAAGCAAAATTGAGCTATGAGTGCTCATACTAGTCTTGCAGGCATGCCAACGAATCCAACAACTAACATATAATAACAAAAGAACATTCACTGATGCTTGAGGACGTATTAGGCATGAGAATCAAAGCAAGACAAACATACGATTCGAAACAACACGAAAGCCAAACTTAAACGGAGAAGAATGAAATCACAAAATTAAATACTTCGACAGGTTTCACAACATTTAACTACATGAATGCTAAAATGGAAGATTTTGGCATCAATATTAAGACTAGACGAAAATGGAGATTAGATTAGATTAAGCTAGTGTTGTCGAGAGCATACGATAATAAATCATAAAACAAACCAAAACACCCATCGCTAACAAGAAGAGTCACTATTGATATGCTTCTCATTTTTTAAAGCCAAAAGTAGAAATATCATAACGAATCAGCAGCCAACCATATGACAGGGTCAAGAATTTCGGACAAGCTCAACATACAACAAAAGGAAACTCAAATCAGAGTGAGAATCGAACAAGGAAAAACAAACTAGGGTCATGATTTCTAAAACGGAAAATAAGTAGAGGAAGAGATATTACCTTTTTCCGGGTAGCAAACGGGACGACGAGCTTAACAATGAAGACGATTCGACACCACCACTGAGCTTTGATGAGCAAGGAGATTAGAAACATCCTCTAAAAGAACTTTAAAGCTTTGAGGGCTCTTTCTTAGTAATCAAGACTCATTTCTTTTTACTAATGAAGAGTCATGTGTTTAGAGGGTCCCTAAGCTGTATTTTTTCGTCTCTTTTTCTTACTGTTTTTTTTTTTTTTTTTGGTCTTTTCAATGTATGAAACATCTATTTTTTAGATGGTAAAAATCTTTTTTTTTCCTCCCCTCACAGTGAAAAGAGCAGGGGTATATAGGGGAGATTCGAATTGAAAAAAGGGGGAAAACGGGTTGAAAAGATGGATAAGAATGAAATTTAAAATTTAAAATCTTGAAGAGATAAGAAAAAAAATTTGTCCATTGTACCAATTTTCAACGGAAAAGAAAGGAGAGGAGAAGAGAAGGACACGACTTGCTGGGTTCGAGGTCCAGGTTTGCCGGGATTTTCGTAATTTTGTTGGGTTTTGGACGCTCCTTGCTGGTCCTGCGTAGGGAAGAAGAAGAAGAAGCGAAGTGGGGTCGTTTGGTGTATTGTACACATTTGGGTGTTTGGTGTTGCTGTTGTATTTGGACAAGGCTGAGGTGGGCTTGATCTTTGTAATAGACTGGAAAAGTGGGCTGCTGGAATTTGGGCCTTGAAATTGGCCCAGATTCGACTCAAGATCGGAGGCAAAATGGGTTAGATTTATAATGAAGCGTTTGGCCAAATGGATTGAAGTTATAGCCAATTATATTTAAAAAGTCAACCGAATCGAGTTAATTTGCAAATTCAGCTAAAATTTAAATAGAATGAATTAATATAATTAATTTACGAGCTTCTTAATCTTTACAAAAATAAAATAATTAACTTAATTATAAACTAAATAATTTAAAATTATAACCACAATTATAGGTAAACTAGTTTAATCAAATATTTACTAAAAAAATAAAATTGAGATGATTTTTGAATATTCATAAAATATACTAATTATATAGAATATATATATATATATTAGGTTAAAAATCATAAAATGAAGGAATTACTTAAAATGACTAGGAAAATATTTTGAATTTTATAAAGTCAATATTTCACATCGTTGAGAATTTAGGAAGCTCGATGATTAATTTATATTGTGGAGGGCCAAAATTGGGTGTCAACAATATATTCTAATAAATCAGAATATCTAGAATATCTTTTTCGGTAATTTTTATGTCAAATTTTGTTGTGAATTTTAGAATTTTCTGTAACCGTATCATCGTTTCATGATTACACAAGAGATTGTCTTGCAATGTCTGGGAACTTCCCCTTTTTTATCTTTTTCAGTAATTCTTATGTCAAATTTTGTTGTGAATTTCAGAATTTTCTGTAACCATATAATTGTTTCATGATTACACAAGAGATTGTAGAACATCTTTTCGAATGATGTGCGAAGTGAGCATGTCAGCAGTATGATTCGACTAAGACAAATCGAAGACCAGCTTCCTCCCAATATATTTCCAATAAGAGTATCATGTCAAATTTTGTTGCGAATTTCAGAATTTTCTGTAACCATATCATCGTTTCATGATTACACAAGAGATTGTAGAACACTTTTTCGAATGATGTGTGAAGTGAGCATGTCAGCAATATGATTCGACTAAGATAAACCGAAGACTAGTTTGCTCCCAATATATCCAATAAGAGTATGGTACAGATATGACATGTAGAACATTGTTGGTCTCTGATATTTCCTCTTACAATCTTTATTAAATTCTAGAACCTTTAAGACCTAGTCCCTTGCAAGCCAATATATCAACCACATACATGACTTGATCGTATATTTCTATATTGCCAATTCACTTAGCATCTTCTTTTAGTTGGAGAACTAAAGCAAGTTGAACCAGTGGACTTAAATCGTACTCAATACTCCCCAAATAGTAGATTGTCACCTGAACATGCATATAAGAGACTAACGCGTATTTGAATTGTTGTTGTATGATCTTATTATTTTTGAGATCATCTAGCATTCCACACAGAATTTAGACTTCTTCACATGCTGCATTAGCTCTCTAATACTTCCAACCAGTTTTACTTTATTTACACTTGTTGAATCTATGTCACGATTCGAGTCTACACCCTGGACGTGACTGTCACTCGAGAATCATTGTTGGTGTTATGCCGTAATTTTACTATCTTTAGAAAAATCACTTTTTGAAATGTTCTAAGTATAAAAAAATTTGAGAAAAATACTTAGAAAAGAGTTGCAACTTAATTTTTTTTAAAGAAATTAAGAAAATTATAATTTAAAAAGACTCACAGATTAAGTCATTAAAAATTTAGAGAAAATGTGTAAGAGATTCTCAAAGGTTTTTAAAGCATTTGAAGTGCCCGCTAACACGCGGCTATCCTATGACTTGGTTAGAATATATTTTGACTATTTTTTTGAAAAATAATTTATAATATTAACTTGAAAAAATAGTTAAACAAAGAATATTTTTTTATTTTTAAGAAAAGGGGATCATAATTGAAACATTTGAATTAAAGACACATGAGTAGAATTTTAACAGAAACTAGATTAATTCGAGTTTATTTGAATCATTTTAGAAATAATTTTTTGAACCAAATTCGTTAATTAAAGTATGAAAACTATTTCAAATTAATTGAAGATTAAGTAAAAGTTTTCTATAAAAGTTCAAGAGTTGATAAAAAATGAAATTTTATTAAAATAAACTAACATAAAGAATATGATTCATTTTTGGAGAATTTAATTAGATTAAACCAAATCAAATAAAAGGGTTAGAATGCCCTAGAATTAATACAAATTATAATAAGAGTAAATTAAGAAAGTTAGAATGTAAGCCTTTTTGCCCAAATTCCCAAAAGAGGCCCATTTTCGCCTGGACATCTTGTGCAAAAGCTGGGCTTTGGCCCATTTCCGCCACCTAAAAATCTGCATATACAATGAGGGTATACTCATGTATATAAGCTATATTTTAGCCCATTTTCTGTATATCAGACAGACTATACACGGACTGCATGCAGCCTCTTTCAGCTTTCAAGCACCTGTTTTAATTTTTTGGACCTGTATATGTTGCACTCAACCTGTATATCAGTGTATACTGAATGTATACAGGCAGTATATCAACCTGTTTTCATCTTTTCGAGACATGTATTTTGCTTCCCTTGCAACATATATCAACTTTCATCTTAGAACAGTGACCAGGAGCTGACTCGAGATGGACTCGACTCGGAAAATGCAAGGATTAGAGTCAAATAGACACTGCCAATGTCACATGTAAACAAAGAGTAATAAGATTAGCATTCATACTAAAACTATTTCCAAGAAAAACTATTTCACTTTGAAAAAACATCTTTAGTATAAAACACAACAAGACATGACTAAAGCAATTTTCAACATACACAAAAGAGGAATAGAACATATATCCTCATATGCAAATAGAGGCAAACCAATGAAAGCCTATGAACACTAACTCGGGTATCATTCTTTCAACATAAATTAGAGGCAATGGAGAAAAATAACAAGAAGTGTTGAGAACTTTTCTCCAAGTTTGATTGGTTTTAAAGAAAGTGTTCAAACAAGATTTTACATCTACAATATAAGGAGAACAAACTAGTTATAAACTAGTGTTAAATAGTCAAAATATCAAACCAAAATAACCTTGTCCCCTCTAGTTTTAAGGATGATTAGCCTAACTTCAAATAAATGCAAAGTAAGCTAAACCATGGCAATTTAATCCAAAACAAATGAACTTCTGTTAAAGTGAGGACAAAGCAAATGAATTTGAATGAAAATATGTTGGAATATTATTAATGGCACATGCTCAATTAAAACTAGACTTAAAAAAATGAGACTTCACAGAGAATATAAATTTGTGATTTTGAACAAAAGAGAAGCTATCCTTCTAAAGTATTCTAGCTATAGCAAAACGGAGACCATTCTAGAGTGAGAAAACAAGATACAAAATTAGTGGAATACATCATTGTAAGATCCAAATGCCTTCAATTGGAACAGTGACCTCAAGAAAACATTGAACATTAAGTTCAAATAGGCAAAAATGACATACATCATCCATTAAAGATGATACTACAAGTTGTAACACCATTTTGTGCTTGCACAAATCTCATGTCGTTTTTGAATGCTTTCAATTTGTCTGCCATTATAGTTTCGTCCTTAACGCAGATTCACCGCCAAAATAGTGTTCAATGCCAGGCAACCTCTAAAGAAGAAACAAAATTATAAAAATAAATTGTTAGTGCATGAGAATATATGAAATAAATGCAAGAATAATAAAATATTAGATAAAACAGATTATGCATGTGATTTTGTAAAATAAGAATTTTAGGCAGGAGGCAATGATTTAAGTCTAAGACGAGTGGACGAGGGTGAGGTATTGGCTAGTATGCTCTAACGCTGAAAATGGAAGGAAAGAAAAATTGATTTGGAGAAAGGTTGACTCATGTCGAGCATCAAATTCTGACTTCGACTTGATCCATATCCTTTGCAAATTTTGGTGTGCTACCAAAAATTATCTCGATTGCATGCCACAATTATGCCCCAACTTCATTCTCCTTCTCAGAGGAATACTAAAGTTTTATAATAAACCGATCAGGCCTTATATAGACTGCCTACATATCCACCAAGGAAATTAGGTCGAACGTAGTTTCAATTACAAGAAAGAGATATATTGAAATTTCTAAAAAAATATGACCAAGTCCCTATATGGGCTGCCTACGTATCCACCAAGAAAATCAGGTCAAGCGTAGTTCGCCTTCCATAAAAAGGAATTTAAAACATACAAATAATTAATCACCTAAGCTCACTAAAATATAATTTTTTTCAAAAGATGATACACAAAAACTAATTGCCCTGCTTTATGCCTCTTAAAATTCATTTTTGAGAAAATTCCCGTACACCTAATGGTTGCTCAGAATGAAACCATTATGGGTATTCTTATCGGCTACATCATAAGTGCATGCAGTAGATGCCAAAAAGGGTAAATTTGGTGCAATAATCCTTGGTACAACAGTTGCTTGGCTGTGAGGAGGAACAAGATTGACACCTTGTGGATAAATTGCTTGATTGTGACTTGACGTCGGCATGACGACCGAAAGTTGATGCCAAACAAACTTAGGGCGAATTACATGCCTTTAAATGATCATGTCACTATCCAATAACTTTTATGTGACATCTTGCAAGCTGGGGACTAGGAAGAAGCTTAAAACTTGGAAATAGTCTTTTTGGAAAGAATTAAAAAAATCTGGAAAATTTGGTTAAGTATGGAAAATAATGAATTTTTGGACAACTTTGAACAGTTATAACTCCTAGATCAGGATGATATAGGTGTAGTTCCAGTCTTGTTTGCAAATTCCGTGGAATAATCTTTCCAACGCCATTGAGTTTGCTCGTTTCTGAGTTTGTATGAGCGAGTTATGCCCTTTGAAAGTTGGGCAGTTGGCAGGGAATCCGTCCGGAAATTGTAAGTGTATTTTGGTCTTTTCCCTAGCCTTGTCTTTGGATATATATTAAGGTGTAAGAATGATTTTGATCAGTTTTTCCCCTTTTTATAAAGAGTAAGAGTTAGGGTTCTTGAGAGAAAAGGAGAGAAAGGAAAAGAAGAAGCAAACTTCGTAAAGATCGTCGTGGTTTTCTTCGGGGGTGATCCCTATTAAGGTATGTGAGTTCATAGTGTTGGGTTGATTCTTTCCCCCACACGTCAAACTCGTTTAATTTCGAGAAAAGATTGATTATGTTTGATTGAAGTTGTTGGTTGGAATTGTTGAACTTATAGTTGTGTTGTGTTGTAGTTCTTGTTGGTTTGGTGTATGTTTCCGGTGGTGTTTTTGAGTTGAATCTAGTGTATGTTAAGGGTTTTGATGATCCTAAGTGTTTGGGGGATAAAGCTTTGAAGTTTAGAAGGTTTAGAGTTGGAGAAAAGGAGGAGAAAAGTTGAGTTTTAGGGGAAAAGGGCTGGGGCGTCGCGCCAGCCAGCGAGCCCCAAGAGGGACTCTAAGGTCCAGCCCTTGGGGCGTCGCCCCTACCAGAGCCCTAACCAGACTCTTCTGACCTTTGAGGTCTGGCGCTCCGCGCCTCTCAGAGCGCCAAGAGCGCCAAGTCTTCCCATTCCTTCCCCACTTTTTCATACATGTTCCTAGGTATTGTACCTATGTTTCATAGTTGTTTCCAACACTCCAAGGTGCGTTTAAACGTCAAGAACTCGTCCATAACATGTGATCAAACACCTTGAATCCATGATTCCAATTCAAGGAGAGTTAGTTTCCAAGTCAAGTGAAGTTAAGAGCTGAGTTTAGAAGTTAAAGAAGTGAGTCAAGGTAAGTCTTTAAAGTCGTTCAAGAGTCTTTATTGAATGTTTTAACTTCATTTTAAGGCTCAAGTTTCAAGTCAAGTAAAGAGTAAGAGTCAAGAGTTTCAAGTTGAGTAAAGAGTTTAAAGTTGAGTTCATTTCTCAAATGTTATTAGGGAACTATGTATTCCCAAAGAAGTTTCTAAATGTTTTTACATTTGAGTAAGAAAGGAACTATGATTCCAAAAGAGTCTTTGGGCTAGTTTTCAAGAAAAAGGAACATTG
>NW_026024660.1:20142-26402 GCF_019186545.1 Solanum stenotomum
TGATTTTGTAAAATAAGAATTTTAGGCAGGAGGCAATGATTTAAGTTTAAGACGAGTGGACGAGGGTGAGGTATTAGCTAGTATGCTCTAACGCTGAAAGTGGAAGGAAAGAAAAATTGATTTGGAGAAAGGTTGACTCATGTCGAGCATCAAATTCGGACTTCGATTTGATCCATATCCTTTGCAAATTTTGGTGTGCTACCAAAAATTATCTCGATTGCATGCCACAATTATGCCCCAACTTCATTCTCCTTCTCAGAGGAATACTAAAGTTTTATAATAAACCGATCGGGCCTTATATAGACTGCCTACGTATCCACCAAGGAAATCAGGTCGAACGTAGTTTCAATTACAAGAAAGAGATATATTGAAATTTCTTAAAAAATATGACCAAGTCCCTATATGGGCTGCGTACGTATCCACCAAGGAAATCAGGTCAAGCGTAGTTCACCTTCCATAAAAAGGAATTTAAAACATACAAATAAATAGTCACCTAAGCTCACAAAAATATAATTTTTTTTCAAAAGATGATACACAAAAACTAATTGCCCTGCTTTATGCCTCTTAAAATTCATTTTTGAGAAAATTCCCGTACACCTAATGGTTGCTCAGAATGAAACCATTATGGGTATTCTTATCGGCTACATCATAGGTGCATGCAGTAGATGCCAAAAAGGGTAAATTTGGTGCAATAATCCTCGGTACAACAGTTGCTTGGCTGTGAGGAGGAACAAGATTGACACCTTGCGGATAAATTGTTTGATTGTGACTTGACGTCGGCATGACGAACAAAAGTTGATGCCAAACAAACTTAGGGCGAATTACATGCCTTTAAATGATCATGTCACTATCCAATAACTTTTAGATCTTTTCTTTCAAACACTGGTACTCGTCGGTAGTGTGACCTAACACGTCTGAATTGAAAATACATTGTTTGGCTGGGTTAAAAGGATTCGAAGGAATTTCACGAGGCTTTGGTTGTAAAATTTCTAATGATCTCAACTTTTTGAATATGAATGAAATTGGTTCACTCAAAGGGGTTAAAGTTTGAGATTTTCTCGCTTCAGGCACGAGTGGAGGAACATTTGGTGCTTTAGTAACAATTGTCTTTCCTTTGTCCCTAAATTGTGCTCATTCAAACAATAATGCCCCAAAGTTGATTTTGCTACTTTCTTTTGAGATTCATGCCCTTTAATTTCCTCGGGAGACTCTATAGATTTCCTTTTCAACAAACCACACCCTTTAGATGCCCTATTAGGAGGCCCATACCGCTTAATAAAATCTTTGGTCATATCGACTCAAGAGAATCATTTCCCTGTGTCTTGGTTTGCATACCACATCAAGGCTGGCCCTGTAAGCTTCCTAACAAAAAGTCTTATATTAAATTCATTGTCTTGCCCTATGCTTGCTAACCAATCGAGTTATGCCTTCAAGTGGTTCTGGGGAAGACATGTCCCATCATACATTGGAATATCAACAAGATTATAAGGTGTCTCGTTCTCATTTTCCATCTCAACCAAATTTATCCCAAGTTGTGCAGCAAGCTCATTTGTGAAGGAAATTCAGTTAGTGTCGGTATTAAAATGTCTTCGACCATTTTCTCCATTTTTTCTAGTTGCACTCAAATTCTCAAACGTCTCATTCTGTGAAAGTTGATCTGCTGAGTATCACAATAAAAGTTGGAATATGCAGTTGCACGAATATGAGAGTATCCCTCTAAATCTTCATCGGAGTAGTCTGTAGGATCGTAATCCACCGAGTCTTCATTGGGGTAATTCTTATGATTGGCTATCATTTCCTTGATGCCATCAATTTCTTGTTCCATTTTTGCCACTTTTTCCTCAAGCTTAGCAATTTTATCTCGGTATGACTCAACTTCTTCACGGTTAAACTCATCTTCAATTAAGTCAATCACAATTCTGTTAGCCATATCATCCTTCAATTCGTTTATCCCCTTGATGCTCAAATTAGTAAACTCTTTTGAAGAAAAATGAAATATTTGGTAAGCCCGGAGTAAGTATGTGAAAGGTTACTAGGGTCTGATTGGGCGCACTGTTGGCGCGTTGCACCAGACCTCTATATACTGTGGTCTGATTGGCGCACCGCTGACTCATTGCATCAAGCCTCCATTTATTGGGGGTCTGATTGGGCGTATTGCTAGCGCTCCACCCAAACCAATTTCAAGATGTTTCGACGAATTTTTCTTATCGATTTTTTATCCTAATTCACCTAGAATCGATTGATTTCTTCCAAACTTTCTTAGATTCGTAAACCCAACATAAGTAAACGAAAATCTACTCAAATTTCCTCAAGAAGAACCCTCAAACTCGAAACCCTCACCTCAAGAACTCATTAAACTCGATTAATAAGAATGAAGAACAAAACTTCAAGAAACCTCAATCAAGAACTCAATATACGAAGTCTCATGGATAAATTCAAAATTTGAAACCCATGATTGAATAACATAACAACAACAAACCCATAATATTTACGTAGCCCATACCACTAGAGCAGACTGGTTAAGGCAAAAACAGTCGAGAGAAGGATAAAATACAAGTTCTACAACCTACATTCACAACAAACCCCTAATGTATTTGCAATCATACAAGCTCTTCTAAACTCAAATCCTCCAACTGCAGTACAAATAACAATGCACTAACAAAAAATTGATACTCTAAAAGTGTCAAATCATAGATCGAATAAAATACAGATCATAAATTTATTTTTCCAGAATTTACTTCTTCCGTGTAAGTATATAACAGAGTCTAAAATAGTAGCAAATAAAATAGCAATAACAAAGCAGATTTTGAACACATACAAATGAAAGAGACGGTAGATCGTTCAGTGAATTCAAACAATCAACAAATATTCATGCAACAAATATTACAATTTATAGAGATTTACAGAAACAAAGTATTTGTTAACTAATGGAAACATATATTATACAAGGACCGAAATGCTATATGAGTTTGAACAATAATTTTATGTTACTGAAACTCACAAAACACATACTATTTCTACATTTTGGTTTTACAAATAGTGAAAGTTCAAAAGAGAAAATACTGACAACGCACAAGTTATTGCCCTCGCAGTGCATCGCCATTGCATGAGAAAATGATTTTGTAAAGTAAAAGGGAAGATACTTACAACAATATCCATAGAGAAAACACAATATGAAATTCTTAAACTCAGAAATGGAGAAACAAAACTCAATATCAAACTGGAGAGAACCACCATGTTGTGAACCAAACTGGCTCTTTAAGGGCCTATGAGCTAAACAAAGTTAGTGAGACGGATTCAGTAATAACTATTGGGTCGAGTAAAATATTAGAGAATTTTATTTGAGATCCCGGCTCAATTACCATTTGTTAAAAAAGACTAGGAGTTAGAAAGAACGGTTATTCAAATTATGTGAACCTTTGGTGTCAGTTATCTCTCATCAACTTTCTCTATTCTTGTATCTCATCCTCTTCTAGTTACCTTCTTCTATGTTATTAGTCTCTCCTTAATTAATGTATTTTAACTTTGTAGTGCATATTCTAGTAGTAACTTGTATTTGACAATAATTATATATAATAGTGCTTGTGTTGTAATCGAGTTTGTTTCACACCCGCTGCAAGTGAAGTTTGTTAAGCAAGTGACAGAGAGTGAGTAGCGCGTTGCCTTTGCCTATAGGGGTAGGCTTCTATAGGGTACGCTGCCAGATGACACTTAAATATTTCCTGCATCACAAAAATAATTAATGCAATGTTTTGCAATATATATTCACTAAAATTAAGTCTACTTTCTATTGGTATAAAAAATTGAATTTTATGTAGTTTTTACATCCTTTACTTAATAAATAAATTTAAAATGCTTACATATATGACCCAACACATTTATTTAATAAATCCGGCTAGTTTAAACTGATAGGAATCATCACGTTGGTGTTGTGACCATTTGTGTGATTGTTGATAAGAGTAGTAACATCAATTTATTTGGACACCAATTTTCGACTACACAAACTTTATAAAAAAAACATGAAATTGCTACGATAATTTCTAACTGCTAATCCATTACTAAAAAGCTAGTTAACTTATTCTTTTTGTAATCCATCGCTAAATGGGATTAACATAAAAAATTATTGTTAGCTACGAAATTTTGTTCATCGCTAATTTTTTTAATTATTTTTTAGCCGGGATGTGTACACTACAATGATGTTCATCAATCAATATTTTTTTATCGTATTACCCCTCCTGATATCGACTCCGAGTCATTTATGATTGGATCTTTAAATTAGTTTTGAGTTTTGAGTGTGAATTGTGGAAATTTAAAGTTTTGAAAGGCTAAAGTTGTTAAAAAGTGGTTTTTGGTGTCTTTTGGAGTTTCGAGTCTCAAATTGGAACTATTCCATCAGTTTCGTGATGTGGAAATTGGTTCAAGAGAGTTGTTGATTTTTAGATTCTGAATCTTTTTGTGGATTAATTTGAGGTCCTAAATTGGAAATTGTTGAGTTGACTTTCGTCAACATTCAGGGTTCGGATGTTCGGATCGGATTTCCTAAAGTTTCGTTGGATTCAAGGGATGATTTTAGGCCTAGAGGAGGTCTTGGTTGAATTTTCAGAGATCCCGAGCTTGATTTAGCCTTTTTAGGCGTTATGTTTGCTTTTTGTGATTTTCACGGATTTTGGGTTAAGGAGACCTCAAATTCGTGTTTCAATGGTTCCATTGAATTCGGAATGTCGAATTTAGTCGAGTAGCTAGCATATTTGATTTGTTGTAAGGGGTTCCGAAAGAATCCTGAAGATCCTTTCGGTGAATTTAGTGCCTTATGTGAATATTCTGTTGCTAGTGTCTATTAAGCTCCACGTTCCCAGAGGGTTGAGGGTTAACATGAAATTTTTATTATTTAGCATGAAATTTTGTTTATCGCTAATTTTTTTTTAAATTTTCTAGCCGGGATATGTACGCTACTACAGTGATGTTCATCATTCAATTTCTTATGTATTATGTATGTTAAATGTGATCTTTAGAGTTGCTATTAGCTAGAAGCCTAGAACTAGTTACCAAAATCATTAATCAATATCACCTTAATTATGTATTTTCTTTGTACGTTTATTTTGTTTTCGAATTTAATCTTTTTCCCATTTGTTTATTGCGTTTGACAGATTTGACTTTATTGGTAGCATTGATTGGAGTTATTTACTTTTATAAAATACTAGAAAACTTGTCCGCGTTTCACACGGTATAACAATAATTTAAAATAAGCTTTTTATAAATTACCTATTCATGAAATATAACTTGCAATACTTCAAGTTCATATGTTTTTTATTCCAAAACCCTTAGATTCATAAGTTATAATAGTTAATCAATAATAAGAACGAAATTAATATTTTAATATATTATGTTAGCAAAATAGAAAATTAATAATAAATCAGAAATAATTTAACAATCTAAAAGTGATTACTTTTAAATCGATAATTCAATATGAATAAAGCTTGAATTTTGTAGGTCATCAATTTTTATTGAAAAATAAAAATAAAACTAAAAGTATAATAATGCTATGAATGACCCAGTATTGACTAAAAACAACATTGATATTAATTTGCTCAAATCAAATAATAAGAAATAGTCTATGAATGACCTGGTATCAATGTTGTTCTTAGTCGATATTGTGCCATTCATAGCATTATTATACTTTTAGTTTTATTTTTATACTTCAATAGACATTTAAGAACAAAATTGATATACTTTAGTAGAAGAAATAATCTAAGAATTCAAAATAAAACGACAAATCAAATTCTATTTATATATTAAAAAATATATTTTAATACAGTTATGACAATTATTTTTTGAAATAAATAGAGAAATAAAAAAGTAAAGAGAAAAAAGAAAGGAAAAGAAATGATTTAAGGAAATGATACACATAACATTATTGGTGAATTTAAGGAAAAAAATTTTAAAAATTAATAGCATCAATGATGAAATGATTTAAATATGGGCGTATTTGATAATTCAATAAGGTTTTGAGGTAGAATTTTCAGTCTTTTCAAAATTTGGAAAAGTATAAGAAAAATAGAAAAATAAATAAATAAACTTACACATAATTTTTAACAATTATTTAAGGAAAATATAAGAGAAACTGTCAATTTTTTTTGATTAAAATAAACAAATATCTGAAATAAGATGGTTGTCATCTTTTTTTAATTTTAATTTTAATTGTATTGTTACGCATATATATGAATCTGTAGCTGAAGAAGTGATCTAAATTAATAAATTTA
>NW_026024661.1:0-507 GCF_019186545.1 Solanum stenotomum
TCTGTCTAAAAAAGGTTCACAAAGTTGTTCCCAGGTGCACCTTTATAACTCGTTAGGGTTGATACCTTATTCTTGCCTCTTACACTTAGTAATCACTCTTTTATAACTACCTATCTCACTCCTCTATAGCATTCTCATATCACCCCTAGTCCTATGTTTAGGGGATTTGACATATCCCATATCTTTCTAACAAGAAGATCTACCTATATATTCGACCCGTGTCATTCAAGCTTCATTCTCATATGCTTCCTATCTAACAAGTACCTTTAATCAAAATTAGTAGTTTCAGGTACTCCAATCCCACTATGTACAACCTAACTAATCACAGCTTAGGTCTAACCAATCAATTTTTCCTTTTACACCTTACCCTTTAGTCACATACTAATCCTCTATAGCCAAAAAATAGATTATAGTAGGAACTACCATACATATATCATTTGCAGCAATTAGCACAATTATCCCTAAGTTTTATACCCATGAAAAGAATACAAATGTTATAAGTACTTA
>NW_026024662.1:0-432 GCF_019186545.1 Solanum stenotomum
ACAAGGAGCTGACCGTCCGAAATGACGTTGGAAAAAGTTCTACTGCCCAACGACATCCGAAATCTCGCAAGTCTATGGCAACACTAGTCTAAGCCAAGACTAAGGCCAAACATACTTCAATTCAATATTATCATATACACCACCAGATATGGATATTCAATAATATCAAGAGACATGCTGTCATAATCCAACATTTTCCCGAAATAAGGTCTAAGGCAGGAATTATAGAAATTTAGCATGCTCGACACCCGAACCCCTCCATACTCAAGCAAATCAATAAACAAATGCCTAAACATGCTCAATCTCACGAGAGAAAGCCATAGCCTACCTGAAAGCCGATCACGCGTGCTCCAACTCACGGTACCAGATCTTTTCCTCTCTGAACGGTCTCCAAATTTTTCCCAACTAACAAAAGGTTAATCACCTCGTCAT
>NW_026024663.1:0-564 GCF_019186545.1 Solanum stenotomum
TTAAAAACCCTAAAAAAATTCCTTAATCGAAAACCCCAAGTCGTAAGCCCTTAGAGCTCATATATCGTAAAAAAACTCTTGACCGAATTGTTTTTCGAAAAACTTAAGCTCTAAACCCTAACAAACCAAATACCTAAACTTTTCTTAATCATGTTCAGATTATATCATTGTTCAATATTCTCTATTCAGTTATATATATTTTTTCAGCTTTATCATTTCATGCATGCTTAGAATCGTTCAACTACTGATTCATAGTCCACGCTACATCTTCTCTAGATGTAGGTTCAGGTCGTTAGCATTCAGATCACGCGGAGATCGGTTCCCGATCCGTATTCAGCAATATCAGTGGTGAGTCCTCGTTTTTCGAGGACGATTTACATGTTTTATATTCAGTCTTTCATTTTAGTTTCAGTTTTGCTAGAGTTAGCTGGGGACATGTCCCAACATCTCTAGTCAGTTAGAGGCTTTTATTCATACATTGTTTTTGTCACTCCCCGAGGTTACCCACTTGACGTAACACAAGACCTAGGATCACAATTGACCCCAAGCTAACCTTGAGTTGGC
>NW_026024664.1:0-215 GCF_019186545.1 Solanum stenotomum
GCTAATTAATATTTCTTTCTTCATCATCGTATATAATATACTATATAAGTGGTGGTTCCCTTGGACTACCAACGGTATTCCCGTCATTTCCTTCCTATACTTATACTACTATATATAAGTGGTGGTTCCCTTGGACTACCAAGGGTATTCCCGTCATTTCCTTCCTTAAAAGAGCTCCTACCAATACTACCAAACCTATCCCTTTGACTACCAAG
>NW_026024665.1:0-533 GCF_019186545.1 Solanum stenotomum
GTTGGGTTGATGCCATGAAGGGAAACTTTTTGGGTTTAGATATATCCTTATAGGGTTGATGAATTATGATTAGAATAGCTTGATAATAAAGTTAATTGATGATCATGAAATCTAGGGCTTTGAGAGTAAAGCTTATGATAGGAATTGTTGCTAATTAATGTCATTGTTGTGGAAGGGATACTTCCCACATGAATTGACTAAGTATGAATGTATGAATGTGAAAGGCTTTCTCAGATGAATGATTCTAGGTTGAAAGGATTACTCACCTAAAATTAATCTAGACTAAAAGACTATGTAGTTGACGAGGCTAGAGGCTATTACCCTTGACCTCCATAAGAAAGGATATGAGGCGATTCCCCTACTCCTTCGAAGTGAACGAGAGGTGAGTCCCCATGTTCTTATTATGATGAATGGACATTGAGGTGAGTACCCATGATCCCGATGAAATAATGTGGAAGCGAGTACCCGCATTATGTGATGAATGATGGGAGGCGAGTACCCGCATCATATGATGAGATGGTGGAGGCGAGTAT
>NW_026024666.1:0-207 GCF_019186545.1 Solanum stenotomum
ATTTTATAAGAAAAACATGAATTAGCTATGAAATTTGTTATTAAAAAATATATAGTTAATGGTATTGTTTAACAATTTTTCCCTAAATATTTTAACAATGGAGTTTTGATATTTAGTGATAGTGGTTTTTTTTTTCTGGTAATAGTAAAATGGAATCAAGAACATTTTATTTGAAAAATAAAAATAAAAAATTAGTGTATATTATAC
>NW_026024667.1:0-518 GCF_019186545.1 Solanum stenotomum
AAGGTTAATCACCTTGTCATTACGAATATTTTGACACTAAAATTATATTTTTCGGAGACGGACCCAAAATTGGGTCTAAAACGGGATTGTGGGGCCCACACTTAGAATCTCAAAATCGAATCCGTGGAACCGTCCCAAATACCTTACTAAACTAATACCCCAAAATTATAGCACAAACAGATGCTTAAAACACCGCAAATCAGCCACAACAATTAAAAAGGGCAGCCCCTTGATCACCAATTTTCGTAAAAACGAGACCCTTTCAACCCAAACAGATTATACCACGACGATCCTTGCGAAAAACTCTACAAGTTAGCCCCAAGAATGACTTAAAACGGACTTACGATGATCAAGATCTCACATTTCAAAATTCAATAACAAAACCATCCGGAAATCACACTGGCAGTGGCTAAAATTGATTTCTTACCTCAAACGAAGCCTCCCCTCGCGTTTCCGAGATCACCGCTAGATTCCCCTCGAAATTCTCTTCCAGTTTGCCTTTTGAATCACTTAATTTG
>NW_026024668.1:0-506 GCF_019186545.1 Solanum stenotomum
TTATGGCATATCCTTGGTCATATTCCTCCTTTTCCTCTTCTTTTGTCCATATCGACATTTCTATGTAGGGTCGTTTTTGCCTTTGCGTGGCTTTTCTATTTCCTAGTGTTAGGCTAGTAAATTTTTCAGATCCCAAGTCTTTCAGAAGTTGCAAAACAGAATAGATTTAGCAAAAGTGTAGGACGACAAAATAAAAGTATGATGGCGCTTTTTGAGTTCTCTCATATTACTCAAAAGTGTCGTCATTTGTTCCAGTTTGCATATCACGCTAACCCGAACTAATTAACTTTCTGTGGAAGTTTAAAATCTGTTTGCACCATTCAACACATATGGTATGGTATTAATTTATGAATTTGCGTGCAAAAAAACAGTCCTTACGACTTAAGACATTCAAGTGTAATGAAGCTGGACAATTGGCGTCCAAGTCTGGATCAATGTTACAGAAGAATACATTCATATAATACCATCCTAGTTTCTCGCACCAGCTAGTCTATCCCTCAAACCTA
>NW_026024669.1:0-585 GCF_019186545.1 Solanum stenotomum
CAACTGATCTTTTGTATACAACTGCTTTTTTTTGTATATATATAACGAATTATACAACTGCCTTCTTTGTATATGTATAGCGAATTATACAACTGTTTTTTTTGTATATATATAGAGAATTATACATATATATGTTTGCTATGGAGCGCAATTATGCAAACTTTGTTATAGCATACAAATATGAATTTTGTGTTTGCTAAAGTCATTTTATTATTAGTTTTGTCAACACTTGAATTACTCTCCTTAGAAGCTTTCCCTTTAGTTGTTTTCCTTAAAATATAAAAAATAAAAATGAATTTCTTTTGACTAAGTTAAAATTTTTTAAAAATTAGATAATGTCATTTTAGTCAAATCGCCGGTCAACCGCAAGTTAGTGGACATTCCGAGGGCCTAACACCTTTTCGGAATGTACATTGAACTTGAACCCTTTTTATTCAATCGATTTTTATCTGTTTGAAGTCTTTTGAAAACCTTACATTTTTTCTTGATTTTTACTAAAAAATTAAGTGGCGACTCTATTTGGAAAATCGATTTCTCTTCAAGTCATAGGTTTAGTTGATTTTCCGAAATCAGACCATTTTTATT
>NW_026024670.1:0-376 GCF_019186545.1 Solanum stenotomum
TTTCAAATTCTAAGTTCAAGTGCAAGTTCTAATTCAATACACTAATTAACAAATTCAATACTCAAATTTCAAGTTCTAAGTTCAAGTTCAAGTTCTAATTTCAACATCAAGTTCAAGTTCTAATTTCAACATCAAGTTCTAAGTTTAACTTCAAATTCTAAGTTCAAGTTCAAGTTCTAATTTCAAGTTCAAGTTCTAAGTTCAAGTCAAAATCTAAGTTCAAGTTCAAATTCTAATTTCAAGTTCAAATTCTAATTTCAAGTTCAAGTTCTAATTTCAAGTTCTTAGTTCAATTTCTAATTTCAAGTTCTATGTTCAAGTTCAATTTATAATTTCAAGTTCAATTTATAATTCTAAGTTTCAAGTTCTAATTTCA
>NW_026024671.1:0-22078 GCF_019186545.1 Solanum stenotomum
AGAAAATGTATCAGGTGATTGAATTGATCACTTTAAGACTAACAATGCATCAACATCAACATAGGATTCTATGAGCTTTGCTGCATTTGGAAAACAATGAATTAGTCCATTGAGAATCAATTGGCCGTGTAATTGCTTAACTTCCTTCTTTTCAGGACACATCTGGAGCAACAGAACACTGCTCGGGATTTTATTCCTCTTGCCGCATTGCAGTTCTCAAAAATTCTGCACTGCTATACAAGCACTTATTGAAGCAGCAGCCATTTATTGTAAGTTGTAACTTGTTGCATTATTCCAGTTGTGTTTATCTATTCCATTTCCAGAGAATAGAATACATGGCTGATATAACTGAGTTTTGCCCAATGCTCCTTGAATTGACTTATATGTTCTATCTTGTATCCTAAACCGCATAAGCCTTATCCAAACAAACAAAATAATAGCAAATATGAATACATTTTGTATGCAAGAAATATTATTTTTAGCTATATATAATAGTCCAAAGTAGGTGTAAGGTATGCGTAAACACTATCCGGTTAGAAATCAGGATAGTGTCAACTGTCAACTTGTGATACAGTACCTCTTCTAATCATACACACACCTAATATCACATTGTCAACTTGTGATTTACTTACCAAAAGATGTCAGTGAGGATGCAGATACTCTTTAATCAAAGTTCAACATGCTGGACAAACTGCTATCTGGTAGCACAAATGTCAATAATCAACACTAGAACACATCCTAATCGTCCCCGGCCAAAGGGTACTTCAACAAGGTCGAACAAAAAGAAAAACATTTACGATTGGGTAGTGACGACTGTATAGTTTGAAACTCGAAGCTGATAGGAAAAGCTGCATAAATATTGAAGCATAACATTCTTCAGAAAGCATTTCAACTTCTTGAGATAAAAGTTTTAAGCAAACAGATTTGATTTTCAAGTTTAAAGAGGAATAAACTGGAACTTTTTGACAGAAGTGCATTATTTTTGGAGCAATTCAAACTCTCCTTTTGTTTTCAAAGAATTATATTGAGTACTAGTTGAACTTTGGGACATCTATTTTCTTTCTACAGTTTTTTTTCTAGAAATTGAAAGGACTTAAATAGCTTGTTGCCTTGCTACAATTTCTAGGACCTGTAATCAAGTCCTAGCTTTTCTTATAGTTGCTGCTAGTTAGGTGTCTTGACCTAGTCATATTTCTACATACACATTTTCTCCATGATTCATTGACAGACAACTACGATTGTATTGCTCAAATTTTTGAATAAGAAAATATATTTACTTCCTTTATTCTATGTCCATAAGTTAGTTAATATTTTAAACTATACTTTAGTAATGTAAAACGTACATGCCTGTTGTTTTTCCTAATCCCTATACTTAAATGTAGGGAATTATTCTGGAATTTGTAAACTAATGTGACAAATTCAAGAGATGAGCACTTCCTTCTTTGAACATTCTAATTGGCAAAATCATCTACCTAGCAGAATCTTCTTTATGGGTTTACTTGTGGAGTTTTTCGTGATACTCTTTACATAACTGGATACTCAGTATTTAATGCATTTTGAGCCTGTCTTTTACTTTGTTGTTTAACAACATATCTTCCTTACTTATTTAAGTGCTTATCCCTGCCCACCTTTTAAGCATAATCCTTGATGAAGTAGATTCAATGACTCAAGATGCTCAAGTGAGTTGCCTCACTTGTTTTAGTAATAAGCTATATAATTTTGACCTAACACTGAGATTTTACAGAAGCAATGCTTACTATATTAACCAATAAACCAGTGTCAAATTGAATGTGATACTATTTGAGGAGTTAACACATGATAATGTCCCTCATACTAAGCTTGGAGAATATAAGAAAGACTAGTAGTAGTTTTATTAATTATATTTCAACTCGTTCTCATATAGAGTAGGTTTTAAGAGCTCTTTCAAGCTATCTTGGTGTGCTATTGCTATGTCTTATTAAACATATGTATTGTTATTATACTTTTAATCTGTTTAGTAGCCACAATCACACCGTATTCACCATTATAGCTCTGAATTTGTTCATACATTGTTTTTCCATTCTCGTTTGTTTGACATAGTTTTGCAGGACTCTACATGCTTTGGTTTAGCGATAGTACATCTGTTTCAAACCTTATCTCTGGCAGAGGAAGTAGGGGAGTTACAAGTTTTTAGGGAGGAGAGAACAAGTTCATGGAAATGGAGTACCTGAAGGCAGAAAGGGAACAACTCTTACGAGGTTTGTAATGGCTTGATGGATTTGCATTTTTTCTCAATCTTGAAGCCTGATTTTTCTTTTCTTGTTCTGTNTTTGAGGAGTTCACACATGATAATGTTCCTCATACTAAGCTTGGAGAATATAAGACTAGTAGTAGTTTTATTAACTATATTTCAACTCGTTCTCATATAGAGGAGGTTTTAAGAGCTCTTTCAAGCTATCTTGGTGTGCTATTGCTATGTCTTATTAAACATATGTATTGTTATTATACTTTTAATCTGTTTAGTAGCCACAATCACACCGTATTCACCATTATAGCTCTGAATTTGTTCATACATTGTTTTTCCATTCTCGTTTGTTTGACATAGTTTTGCAGGACTCTACATGCTTTGGTTTAGCGATAGTACATCTGTTTCAAACCTTATCTCTGGCAGAGGAAGTAGGGGAGTTACAAGTTTTTAGGGAGGAGAGAACAAGTTCATGGAAATGGAGTACCTGAAGGCAGAAAGGGAACAACTCTTACGAGGTTTGTAATGGCTTGATGGATTTGCATTTTTTCTCAATCTTGAAGCCTGATTTTTCTTTTCTTGTTCTGTTTTTCTATTTGGTCTCTTTGAAAAATACTAGCGATGGGGTTTAATAGGTCATTTTTAAATTTAAAGCGAAAGTCTGTTTAGTTGCACGAAACTACAAGAAGTGCAAATAATTAGTCATTTTTTCTTTGATTTCTGATTTTTTTTTATTCATCTGAAGCATTTAATCCAAATAAGAAAATCTGTAAATTAAATAGATTTTCAAAGATAGATTAGATTAAACTACAAAAGGCATAAATTACCTCCTAAACTTGTACCCAAAAGTCATTTACACACTTCAACTAATGCGGCGATCTATTACACACCTTAAGTACATAAAAATATATTTATTTCCCCCTTCCGTTACCCAACCCAGGGCGCGTTTCGCTCCACATAGTTGAGTGCGCCAACACGCTAATAAAGTCATTTTTATTTATTTTTTAATTAAAAAAACCCAACCCAATGGTTATATTCCCATTCTCTTCCTATAACCCACCCACCCGACCCTAATGAACAAAAACCCTAAATTTTCACCCAAAAATCTGAATCAAGAACCCTAAATTCAAACATAGTTCAAAATTCCTTCTTTTGAATCAAAGGTAACTCTTTTTCATTATTATTCATTCATCTCTTTTCCATTTTGATTCATTCCTCTCTTTTTCATTTTGATTTGTTTCTATCTATTTCATATTTTGAATTTTTAGTTGTTTGATTCGCGGTAATTCTTATTAAGGTGCTACAATGGCTCGAATAAGCTTGACTAGGCTCTGTTTGCAAGAGGAAGATCATGAATTGGAAGAGGTGCGGTGCAAACATGGATTTGTTTTGCCTTTGCTGACCTCTTGGACCCCGAGAAATCCTGGTAGAAGATATTGGGGTTGTCCTTACTATGGGGTAAGTTAATCTTTTTTAAGAGTTGAATGATTCATTTCATTGTTTCAAGAGCCATAGAATGATTCGTGCCTTTTGTTTTTTAAGAATGCTAGATCATGCGATTTTTGGCTTTGGAAAGATGATTATATTGATCCAAGATCCAAATTTGTGATTCCCAAGTTGTTGGGAAGAATTGCGGAGCTTGAACATAGTGTTGAATCTTCTCGAAAAGTTGAAACTTCAGATAAGGAAATCAACAAGCCTACTAAGTTGACCAAATCTATGGAAAGAAAAACAGATATGAACAAGAAAGAGTCAAAAATGGACAATTTTTATGATGATTTGAAGAAGATGAAAGCAGTTGAAAAGAAATGGAAAAACAAATTGGCCAAGTCCAAGAAAAGGGAGAAACAACTTTGGATTGCTCTGTTGTGTGTTTGTATTTTAGGTGTAAGTTTAGTATTTCAAAGAGTATTGTTTCTGAAAGGAGAAGGAGATTCAAGGAAATTGTCATGATCTCTTCTTGTACCAAAAATTTGTAATATTGTGTTGAACTTGTAAGGCTTTTGTGTAATAAAAAGAATTGGCAAGGCTTTCATTATCTTAATTCGTCTCATTTATTGTTGCAAGTATTTGGTCATAAACTATACATTTAGTGTCTACAACTATCTGCTCAACTGTCTAAACTATACGTTTGTGTAGCCACTGCTAAAGTAGTCACTAATTTCCCTCCATAAACGCAGAAACCATCAACTAAAAGAGAAGCAATATTGTTACATAAATAGACATCCATATTGCATAATCATTAATCAAAATAGAAGTTAATATCTGTCAAAGCAGTTATATAATCAAACACCACAAATCAAAATGCAGTCACAACTGTCAATTCATTGTCTTAAATATAAGGGAACTAAATAGGGATAAAGTGCATTGCATTGTTTATCACCCAACAAAACATAATGTCTACATTGCATTACCAACAAAAATCTACCAAAACAAGTTAGATTGCATTAGAGCTCTCTTGGCTCGAATGTGCAGCCCTAGACCTAGTCTCCATTTGTTTTCTTCTCCTTATCTCTTCAAGTTGGCTTGAGGTCATAGCTTGTTTTCCTTTCCATTTCACACCATATGTTGGTTTATGTCTAAGATCTCTAGTGACAACTGTTGAATACTTCACATTTCTAAATCTTTCAGTAGGCATTCCGGGCTATTCAAATGAATATAAATAATCTTAATTTGTGATTAAAGAAAAAATAATAAATGATATTTAAGTATAGAAATAGGGAACTTACATTAATAATAGTAGCACCACTTTGTGTGTGTAGTACACTCATTCCAACCATTCTTGTTTTGCTAGTAACACTACCCTAAAAAAACAACAAAATATTCAGTAAAGCAACGTATTTAAAACTTATACATGAAGTAAATAAGGGAAACTATATCACCTTTTCTGTTGAACCCTTTGGTCTACCTCTTCCTCTTCCAGTTGGAGCATTAGGTGTTGCTTTTGGGCCAACAGTTTGTGTTGGTGTTGGTGCAACAACAGGTGTTGCTCTTAGGCCAGTACGGCCAGCAGTTTGTGTTGATGTTGGTGCAACAGCAGGGCCATAAGGAGGTCTTGAACTTGGTCCAGCAGTAAAGCTTGTGCCAGAAGCAGGTGCACCAAGATGACACTTTCTTTTATTGTGACCCTTGTTATGACAAGTGTTGCATGACATCTCAATCCCTCTTTTGGATAATTTTCCAGTTTTACTGGTTTCACCTTGCTCTTTCTTCCTTTTCTTGCCAGGCTTTCCTGGCATCTTCCTAACATGAGGTGGTATCACAGAGATGTTTTGTGATTCTGGCCACATTTTCATATTCATAACTGGCTGAATGAAGTAGTTGTATGTCTTCATGTATGTTTCTTTGTTTTACCAATGAGAAATGTAGCTGATTGGGTCCAATTTCCTATGGTAAAGAGCAACTTTTGCATGAGGACATGGTATGCCTTTCAACATCCATGCTCTACAACTACATGTTTGCCTTTGAATATCTACTACATGTCTGTATTGTCCATGAAGTACCTCATACCCTGTATCTGAGTTCCATTCAATGCTGCATTTCATAGACTTAGTTGTGTTATCTTGTAGAACCTTACTTGCCATTGGAGAAATGTCACAGATCCAAGTATTGCAAAACTCTCTCATCTGCCCTATTCTTTTCATCATTTTCACCCTAATTTCTTCAAGCATTGTAATTATATTCTTATGCCTTGCTGCTAATATCCATGAATTGAAATACTCAACCATGTTATTGTCTACAACATCACATTTTGAGGTAAAATTAAAGTAAAGCTTGCTCCATCTTTCAGGATTATAATACAACAAATGATCAACTATATTATTGCCCAACCTTTTCATATAACTAATGTTATCATTTAACTCAGCCTCAAAAGTAGACCTTGCACACCTCCAGAAACATTTCTTTCTCTCAAGACCTCTCCATTTCGTTGACCAGTTAGCAAGGATGTGTCTAGCACACATTCTATGCTCAACATTTGGCAAATGATCAGTTATGACAATTTCAAGACCCTACAAGAAAATTCAAGACATGAAACTAAGACATTCATAAATAAATGGCATTCAAGACATGATATAAATAAAAATAACCAATAAATATTCTAACCTTTTGCATAGCTGATATAATTGTAAGGTCTGTACCATCTCCCAACTGAAGATCTTCCTTTAGAAGTTTAACAAACCAAGCCCAAGTAAACTTATTTTCAACTTCAACTACTGCCCAACTAGTGGCAGCATTTGATTGTTCCCATCTTTACAAACAACAACCAATAATTGACCTTTAGATACTCCCTTTAGAAAACAACTATCCAAACCAATGCACCTCCTACAACCAGCCAAGAGGACTTCTTCATTGCATCAAAACATATGTAGAAGCCTTGAAACATTTTTCTACCATTTTCAAATGTTTCTTCATGAAGCTTGACTACACATGTACTACCTGGATTAGTTCTTAGCAACTCATCTTTGTAGTCCAAAATCCTCCCAAACTCAAGAGCATAGTCACCCATTAACTCTTGTAAATACTTTGTTTCTTGCTCTCCTACACACTGTTCTTCCAACATATAAATCCAATTCTTTTTTAATAAGCCCTTGAAACTCAAAGATTCTAATGTCGGGTTGCTCATTTATCCTTTCACTGTATCGACTAGATAAGAACTTGCTATTACAAAACTTGTTCCTATTAGTAGAATCACATTTGTGAACTGGATTGTATGTCTTTACAACAAAATTATTTTTCCTAGAATCAAAGCTAGCAAATAAAATCCAAGGACAACCAACTGTACACCTAACCCTTACCCTTGTTGGTTCATTAATATACATTTCAATTGCAACATGTTCAGCAACAACATATTTGGTAACATCATATCTAAACTCATTAACACTTTCAAATACAAGACCCAATTCCCACACTACTTTATGAGAAGATGCATCAAATACAACTCTATTTACCTTCGTTCTCCTTCTTGGCTTAACTCTCTCTTTGTTGAACCTCTTATTCATCATCACTGAAAGCATCTGGATCTGTTTCAAAACTGGCAGCTTTATCTGAGGGATAATAAGGCTCATCACCAGTTAGCTTGCCTTCTAAGTTGTTTCTATTACCATCTGTAGATTCATCATATCCAACATCTGGCCCTTTTTTTTTGTTCCTAACTTGACATGATCAGGCAATGGAGCTCTTTGTCCCTTTTCCTTCTCTTTCGTTTACCCCTTTCCTCCCTAAAACTTCTTAGATCATCATCTACATCACTTTCATTAAATCNCCCCCCCCCTTTCAATGATTCTCTATCTGAATCTTGTTCATTAGAATGATGGACAGGGTCAGAAATTGGATCAGAGGAAGGATGTACAGGGTCAAGAGTTGGATCAGTAGAAGGATGGATAAGGGTTAGAGTTTGATGAGTAGAAGGATGAGTATTTGGAGCAGTGAAAGAGTGTACATGAGAAGATGTATTTGAATTGGCAGGGGCAGGGGCAGGGTTTGAGGCAGGTTCTTGGGCCTCATGTGTTGGTTCTAATTCAGCTTCAAAAGATGCATTAGGCCCATTGTTTTGAGATGCTCCCTCACCTACTCCACTTTCCCCATATTCCAATAAAGGCGGGACCAAAATTGGATTAGAAACAAAGTGACACACAAAACAGTCCAAAATATCTCCATGACTCAAACACTCAACAATTAAAGTAGTATCATAGTTAGATTTGATTACTAACATAGCAGTACTTCTAGGAAGTTTCACATACAACACACATTGTCCAGGTTCATACCCCAACTCTTTCAGACAATCCCTCAATTCAAAATAAGATAACCTATCTATATCAACATCTAAAAACTCATAAACTCCTCCACCATGATATGGTTTCCCCTTGTATCCTTTTTTTCCAATCTTCGTAACACCACCGTGGTAAAATCTCAAACTAATCAATTCAAAAGACATTTTAACCTAAAAATAATGTTAACAGTTAACCCACAATAACAACGACAAAACATATACAACAACAAAATTCATACAACAACAAAGGGGAATCATGTGAATGAAAGACGACAAACAATAAACTTGAAAAAAAGTAAAGACGAAATAACCCTAAGCTAAAAAGTATGAACTATGAAGTAACCCTAGAGATGTTTGACTGACCTTTCAGATATGGAGATGACAACAAACTATGAACAATGAGCGCCTCGATTGTACCCACAAACCCTAGTAACCACCGATTTGTTTCCACCAAACGATGAACGCCTCGATCGACAACACACCAATGCTTTTCAAATATGACAGTGAAAACTTGATTAGATGGTTAAAACTACAAGGATGCTTCAAAAACACTACAAAATTGAAGAAATCTTTAGCTAATATAAGGATTTACAGACGAATTTTTTTTATTAGGTTTTGATGTTCTTAGAGAAAGGAAACGGGTGGGTGAAATAAATGGACTAGGGTAAAATAAAATGGATTTGGGTGAAAAGAATCGGGTTTGGGTCAAATGAATCGGATTGAGGTCTTTTATTACATGGCTTAACTAGGAGGAGAGTGGCTCTCATTCTAGGTATAATGTCCTGGGTTGGGTGACGGAAGGAGGAAATAAATATACTTTTATGTACTTAAGGTGTGTAATAGGTCGCCGCATTAGTTAAAGTGTATAAATGACTTTTGGGTACAAGTTTAGAGGGCAAATTATGCCTTTTGCCAAATACTTTTTGGATGCAAACTCTCCTAAAAGGGGGATGTTGACACCCAATTTTGGACCTCCACAATATAACTTAACTATCGAGCTTCTTCAATTTCGAATTATTTAAAATAATTAACTTTATAAAATTCAAATATTTTTCAAAAGTTGTTTTAAGGTAATTTTAGTCAATTTTTATAGTTTTCTAAACAATTAGTATAGTTTATGAATATTTGAAAACCATCTCAAAAAGATTTTGTTTTAATTAAATATTTGGTTAATTAGTTTAATTATATAATAGTTTATATTTGGAATTATTTAGCTTATAATTAAGTTAATTATTTTATTTCGTTGACATTAATAAGCTCGTTAATTAATTTATATTAATTCGTCTTATTTAGTTTTAGCCGAATAACCAATTAAACTCAATTTGACTAACTTGTTAATTTTCATAGGCCATAATTGCAATTCATGTGGCTATTTCCTAATTTGCAAAACCTATCCATGTTTTGACCCCATTTTCAGCCAAGAAACGGGCCCAAATTCCCATCTCCAGATCGGCCCACTTCAATTCCATCAGCCAACCCATCCTTTTTTTTATTTCCAGTCAACAGCAACAGCCCACTTCAATTCCCTCAATCCCCTTTAATTTTCAGCATCCCTTTTTCCCTATAACTCCTGACCCGACCCCATCCCCTCTTCCTTTCTAATCCCACGCTAACACAACGATTCCAAAAAGGAGAAGCAGCGAACAACAACAAAATTCCAGCAGTCCAACGCGTGAACAGCAGGGGCAGCGTCTTTTTCATCACAGTAGCACGCGTTTCTCCCCTTTCCTCTTTCGGAATGGGGAGAAAATTTCAGAAAAAGGTGTTCCCCTAAAATGGTGAAAGAAGATTTTGAGTTTTGAATTTTGAAATGGGCTTTGAATTCGAATTTTTCATCCATTTTCCCCCCATTTCGAACCCTAGTTTCTTCTATATATTTCCCCTTATTCATTGTAGAGAGGGGGACTTTTTTTGGGGAATTGGAAGAGTTTTTTTTTTTTTTAGCAAAAAATAGAAGAATAGCTTAAGGAGAAGCAGTCGGAAGATATATGAAATACACTCTGAAATAGAGAGGTTAACTCGTCTAAGAACTTAGTTTTATTTTCTTTTTGGTGCTATCCATCGCCCTATCACAAGTTCATTCGAACTTGAGATAGCTTCTCGGATTTTTGTCCAGACTCCCTATTTGCTATCCGGGGTCAAGTTCGCGTAGCGATGAAGTCGTTGCTAGCTCTTGGTTCCCGTTAGCTGCCCCGAGAAAGGTATAAACCTTCTCTCTGTATCTCGTTCTCAATGTAGCATATTGCGTGTATTCGATACTTGTTTTTTTTTTCTTGTGAGTTTTCGGACAGTAAGCTTGGATCCGAAATCAATAAGGTTTACTTTGATTCATGTTGGTCATGTTGTTCACACTTATATGATTTGCACTTTGAATATGTTGGTCATGTTGTTCACACTTATATGATTTGCACTTTGAATATGTTGGTTATGATGTTCTGTCCCTTTACCTTTTCTTTACGTTCCTAGTCGCCTTTAGTCTAGTTGTCGAGATGCTTTATTCGTTCTACTTCATTTTCTGATCGCCATAAATATATAACATTGTTTAATTTTTGACTTTTTTTTTACCTCAAGTTGAACGAATAAACCAAAAATGTCAACATTATGAGTTAGGTGTTGTATCGGCCATGGTTCGAATTGTTCAATCGAATTTGTTGCTGCCTGTTTTGACTCGTTACTGATTCGTTTTGGTCGAGTCTATTTTGAAAGGCAAGTTTTGGCTTTCCCTCTTTGTACTTTACAGCATGTCCTATTTTTCTTGTTTCTATTCTCAAGTTCGATGCCTACGGCTCATTCCTTTCGCCTCTTGAAGTGTTGAAATCTGAAAGTGTGCGTGATATTGTATGATTGTCAACTAGTATTTAGTTGTTTACTGATGTTAGTGCAATTCTCGGTAAGCATCGATTCTATCCCCGATTAAATTTAGCTTGTTTGTCATTTTGGTCTCAACCCTGAAGCATGCTAAATTTGATTTAAATGTCTGTACCCAAATCATTTTCATTCAATGGTGTTTGGTCCTCCTCCGTCCCTTCCCCATTGTTGTTTGAAAGTGTAGCATGTTCCTGCTTAGCTTACCTCATATTATCCATGTTCGTGTCTCCATCTTACGTAGAGTTTTAGTCAAAGAAAAATGCCTAATTTTGCTGCTTAAGTATGAGTTCCTTAGCATGCCTCCCTTATCTCTTTCTTATGTCGGTTTTTTTTCATGAGGTCTATATTGGTGTTGCTCAAGTATATAGTTCATTCTACTTTAGTATAGAATACTAATATTTGTTGTTGGATTTGAACTTAGCGTACGTTAGTCGATGCAGTGTTTGGATATCAATTCAGTGGGGGTGTGGCCCTTTTGTGCGGCTAGTCTATTTAAAATATGAGATTGCTTTGTCTTAGGTAATTTTAAGAGATTAAACGCTAGTTTCATTTTGTCGGTTTAAGTTGTCATTTCCCCAAAATTTAAGTCAATCTTTAGTATAATTTTACTTGGTCTATTCTCTAATGTTGCTTTATAAATTAATTGGTCATCTTCTGTATGTGATATGCCATTAAAACTTGTTTGTCTTATGTGCATTAAATTGGTCCAAGTTTCTATTCATTTTTTTTTTGTATGTTATGGCAGTGTGTTTCTTCTTGGCTCATCTTTTAATTTTAATTGAAAACATGTGTAAGTTTGTATGAGTTTAAATGGATAATAAGGGTATTGGGGGTTTTCCTTCCTCCTTGAATCAGATTATGCGTCAAGTATTTAGGGTAATCATTTCTTGATTGTTCGTTTCAATTAACCTCTTTACTTATTATTTGATTTTCCCCTTGAGATTTAGAATGATCAGATGTCTTAATGCGTCCTATTAAATTTCCTTTGATAGCATTATTAATTCAAGTGCGTTACATTTTATCTATGTTGGACTTTACTTGGAATTCTTAAGATCTGTTAGATCAGCCTCTATTAAATACTTACTAATTCATTTCTTCTATCCCCTTTTCTTTGCATGTGCAATCTGCCTGAGTTCACTACGAACTCCTATCTTCCTCCTTGCATTTCGGAAGAGCCATAAAGGCTCAAACCATCTTTATCGAGTCAGCCAACTAAAAACCGATGAATAGGTCTCGAAGGTGGAAGGATGTGAAAGCGGAGGAGAATTGAAAAAGATTGGGCCAAAGGCTCACTCTTTATATAAAATTGTATTTTGTTATTTTTGGGCCTAAGCCTATTTTATTTGAGTTATTATTATTTGTTAGTTATTAAGACAGGTACAAGAAGACAAGGATTGGGCCAAAAGCCAAAAGAAAGGCAAAATTCGAAGATTAGTTTAGGACAGGTGCATATGACTTAAATGGGCCAAAGACCCAAAACGAAAATGGGCCCAAATACTGGCCCAGGCGGACAGGAAAACCAGATTTGGGCCCAAGTCTCTTTCCCTATTCATTTCTTATTATATTTATTTACTTGTTAATATTTGTTGTTAGTCTTAAGGTCGAAATATTCAAATCTCCAAAAGACACCCATTTTTGAATTAATCACCTAACTAAATTAGCCGTTTCTCACTCGACTTCAAAATAAATAAATGAATAAATACGTAAGTTTACAAAACGCTTCATTTAAATAATATTGCGACATTTTTCTGTTTTCCTTAAAATGGTCCTAATTACAAATTTTGTTCAATCAAGTTAAGTTAAATTATTTTAGCCAAATGATCGATTGTCGGATAACCACATTAGTGGACATTCTAGGTGCTTTTAAAACCTTCCTAGAATGTTAATAAGAACCTCGAACCCTTTTCAAGTTTTCAATAGATTTACTGTTTTAGTCTTTTGAAAATAATAGTTTTCTTGATTTTTCTTAAAAATTAAGTGGCGACTCTAAACCAATCAAAATATATTTTCCAAATAAAACAGAAACTACCAAGAAGAAATTTTTGTCTCCCAATATTGGAAGCATCTCTTTCTCCTTGCCTCAATAAATCAATGATTCCTTGAAAGGCTTCAACTCTAAATAGATATTGATTAAACGAAACAAAATATAATCTTTGTGTCTCAAGTTTTAAATATTGGTAAACTATGTATTGTTGAAATACCCTTCCAGAATGTAAAGTTTCATTTGGTTCTTGATCTCTTATTTGAATTTTATAACAATAATATTCACGACAAGAAACAATCTCTCTTTTTCTCAATCCTTTTGATAAAACTGTAGATTCCATGTCAAGGACTCCATCAATAGAAGTCATATTCATTATACTTAGTAGCTGCTCATATTCACAATAAATTTGTGTTTTGGAATAAGTGTACGTCTTTTTGATTTTTTTTAATACCACAATGTCAGTCATTTTGACCATAAGAAAATAACAGTGGATATTGCAATGGGTCATTACATCCATAATAGTAATTTACCAATTGACTCTT
This sequence comes from Solanum stenotomum, assembly GCF_019186545.1. NCBI lineage: Eukaryota > Viridiplantae > Streptophyta > Magnoliopsida > Solanales > Solanaceae > Solanum > Solanum stenotomum. The sequence goes on from NW_026024671.1 coordinate 13,389, forward strand.
GTTACTATGAGTATAAATTCGAATATGTGGTGAGAAAATTTTATCATTTAATTGATCTTCAATCCAAATTTCCCCAACTTCCGATGCAATTGGTAAGTTATGTGTTCTTTGGTCTAAATTGAAACTTGAGTTTAGAGCAATATAAAATTCAGATAAATTTGGAACAACTGTTAACGATCTTAGAAAAGTAGAATAAGGATTAACTTTTAGTATATCCATGAGCTTTGTAACAATCACCTCATTAAGATTATCTAATAACGTCATTCGATTTGTTAGCTCATTTTCGTTATCATAGAAATATAATTGTAATTTTTTCCTTTTCCTCTTGAGGGTATCAAATCATCAATGAAGTGATACATTTGTCCTTGGACTTTAAATGTATAGATGCCACGATTTCTCTTTGCTAATTCTCTATCATAATGTACTCCAAGTGAAGTGAATGCAAACATATTATTGTAGACTCTACTGTAAGTGCAAAAATGTTGAGATTCTTTGGAGTCAGCCAAGAACAAATTTTGCAACTCAGTAGGCATGTTATGAGAAGTTAGTATAATTAATCCATTATCACAACAAAAACCTGGTGATTCATATTGAAACCTTTTTGCTGCACAAAATTGCAATTTGAAACTTTCTTTAAAAGTAAGTAATCTTTTGGCAAATAAATTATCATTTTGTAGATTGACTTCTAACTTATTCTACATGTGCATGGTAAAAAACAATTATTTGTTATCTAAAGGCACGACAATACATGTTTTTTTATTACTTTGGTAGAAAGAAGCATACCTCCATTTGCAGCACATCTTGAATTTAATTTACTTGCAGCATAAGATGCAGTTGATGTTGATCCTAGTATGAGGAATAACAATATTTAGAGACAGCTAGCCAATTATTAAAAATCAATATAGTCAAAATAGTTGAAGTAATATTTCTGAACTCACCTACTTCGAAGGTAGATAAGCAATTAACTATACGTTCTCGTCTAGTTGAAGTAACTAGTAGGTTTGTAGCTTCGAAAGCTTCAACTACAAAATGAGGAAAATAACTCTAGTAAGAATAGGTGAGCTGAAGCGTCTAACTATAACTATAGATATTCAGAAGACACATTTCACAGAAGGAAGATAACAATATGGTTAGCTCACCTTGTTAAGGAGATAACGAAGAAGTGTTGATTGTAAAAGCGGCAGTACTATTTGATTGATGAAGGAGTTTTTGTCTTTTCGATTCAGCCCTTTTTTCTCTTAGCTGGGATAAAAATAATTCCTTTCTCTTCGATAACATCTGTGCATATCTAGTACGACGACGCAAATTTCTGTCAAAAGTTCTTTCTTGGACAGACACATTATCTCTATTTTCTTCCATTCATGTTTCGAGTAGTTCATGATTTGTTAAATTAATTTATAACTTAATGTAATCTGGAAAAAATACGTAGAATTGACACACAAAAATGCAGACAATAGTAAATGACTGTAATAGGACAACCATTGGGATAAAATGACATACATTTGAGACATATCAATGTAACATTTGGGAAAATAAGAATTACAATGAAAATAATACAAACAGAATAGTGTAATTTGTTTTCTAGCAAGCACTTTCAAGATAAGAAGCAAATTATCCTTAAATTGAACGACATGCAGACCTAAATATATATCCAAAGAAGAATGAGAGTAGCCACCGTCATAGGCCCTTTCTCAAGAGCTGGACAGATTAGGAAGAGAAATTGGGGAAAAGGGAGAAGTAAAAACACAAACGAAATTTAAACTTACAGCAGGCAACATATAGAGATTCACAATTATATAATGAAAAAATCCAAAATATAAAAAAAGAGTAAAAACTCGTGTTTATTGAAAAATCGAAGAAAAGTCCTTTCGTTAGAATAATAATAATATATACCCATTAAATTTAGGATAACCATTTACATGAATGTAATCACATAAATCTTTATCTTGTTGAAATTTAGAATTCGTGGCAACTCAAAAATTTAAAACAATAATATTAAATACCCAAATGTCCGAATGTAATTGAAGATACTAAAAAATAGAGAAAAACAAATTCTAACTTCAATAGAAAACATAGGCTAAAAATGATAAAATGAGTATACAACAGAGTCCCAAAATTAGCAGTATGAGACCAAATATTTCCAACGAAAGCTCAATCACTTCAACTTTGTTGATCTACCTTCATTTCGACAGCTTTACCAAATCAATTTCCACATTAAAGGCTTACAGTAGTCAAATAGTCATGTATATATACATGCATGTGCAAATCAATAGACCAAGTTAAAAGGAACACACTGTTTAATTTTAGAATTCTTCGTAAGTTCACTGTCCACTTTTTGTGCCTTTCTGTGCAAATCAATACACCAAGTTTTGGAGCTGTGTTCGTCCTCTGTTCGTCCCAGCTCTTGTTGGCTTATAAAATAGCTACCATTAGAGGTGTTTTTTTTCAAGGGTTGGACATATTTAAGAGTAGAAAAATTAGGGGGAAAAACTCACCGTAATACAATAGGAACGAAGACGAATTTGAGGGCCAAACAGAGATTTAAGACAATGATCAGAATTCGACAAAGAGCAAATGATCGAGAAAGTGCGAGAATAGATGTGGAGCACATTCTAGATTCTTCAAAGAATGAAGAAGAAGAAAGTGTGAGAGAAGAAAGAGTGCAAAATGTGAGATGTTCCATTTTTGACATAAAAAGTAGTGATACACGTGCTTCTACATAAAGCAGTACAGACTATGCACTTTTGAAGAATTTACTATTTTAACCCTACTTTTACACCTCAAGTCCTATTTGAGGTACAATTTACCTTTCTTTTTGTACCACATTTTAATGCAGTGTTCGTCCTATTAAACTGTCCTTTCTAAATAAGGGTAAAATAGTATTCTCACCAATAATAGTTGTCCACTATTGATTTGACACACTTTTAAAAAATAAATAAGAATAATATTACTATATTATCTTTTGACTTTATTAAATTTAATATTTTGAGAAATGTGTTAGATGATAAATAGTATTTAATAACAAGAGTAAAATAGACACAAAAGGTAAATTATCTCTTGATTTACTAAATTGAACAATTATTTTTCGTATAGTGGACAATTGTTAAAGGACGGAGGAAGTAATAATTTATTAATTATTTTTCCATACATGGAAAATATTTTCAATGTATGCAAAACATTTTTGATGTATGGAAAATTTATTACTCTCTTTATCCAATAATATTTATCTATTGTTGACTTTGCACACTTTTTACTATTTCTTAAGAAACTATAGAGAGATAATTTTACTATATCACCCTTTGAATATAATAAAATATAATGTCTTGAAAAATGTAATGAAGAAATAACTATAATTAATGATAAGGGTAAATTAAGAACTAACTGTAAAATTAGTCATTGATTTCATAAAATGGACAAGTATTGTTGAATATTTCAAAATAGTATAATAGATAATATTATTAGACGGAGAGAGTAATTATTTTTCCATCTTTAGACATGCTCATTAAATAAGGGGATGTCTAAGAGCCTGTTTGACATTGTTGTTGGGAGGCCACATGAGTTTTTTTTTATAGAAAAAAAAAACAGTTATTTTGAGAAATTAAGTGTTTGACAAATTCTCAAAATTGCTTTTAAATGAAAGTATAAGCTTTTCTGCTGTTGGAAAAAACTAAAAATTTCTGTTATTTTTTAAAAAAAAGTAGAAATAGAAAATTATTTTTTTAAGATTAAAATATCCCTTACATATGTACATATTTATGAATATATCCCTTATTAATTAATTAACATATCTCATAAATTTGGTTGATTTTTATTTAAGAATTTTATTTTTTATTTTTATATAATATTTTTTATTTATGTTTTTTATTATTATTTATATATTATATTGTATACATTACTTTATGTATTATTTTATATAATTAAAAATAAAAGTAATAGCAATATCTTTGTAGGCTTAAAAAAGAGAAAAATAACAATTAAAGATTTAGACCCGCTAAAAAAAGTAACAAATAACAATTTTTTCTTTTTTTAATCTACATATTATTTTATTTTAATTTGATTTTTTTAAAAACTTTAGAGTAATATAACCAAAAAAAAATAACGAAGATTGAGTCCAACAAAATAGGTAACATATAACAAAAAAAATAATCTCTTTTCAATATTTTTCAACAATATTGATCTATGTACAATATTGATTGGAAATTTGAATATGTACATTTTGAATAATTAAATTAAAAATGTAATCAAAGTTTTTGTATTAGATGTTTAAAATAATTTCTAATCTTTATATTAAAAGCACATTGATACTTGCTCATTTATTTGTAATTAGACACTCAAAAGCACTTTTTAAAGAATATTAGCAAAACACAAATTACTTATCAAAATCACTTTTCAAATGAATTTGCCAAACACAAATTGTTTTTTTAAAACTGTAACATCTCGCACCTAGAAACGACTAGAAAGAGTTTAAAATTTGAAAATAATCATTTTTGGAAAGAATGTGGAAATCTGGAAATTTTGTCTAAGTTAAGAAAATGAGTTTTGGTCATTTTCAAACGACCATATCTCATAACTCAGGATGAGTTAGGAGTAGTTTTTGATATGGTTGGAAAGCCCTTGGGAAGATCTTTCAAACACCGCCGAGTTTGCGCGTTTCGACATCGTTTGAGTGAGATATGCCTTTCGGAAGTTGGGTTGTTGGATTGAGGAAAGTCCTAATCCGGATTTAGGGAAGGGCAAAGTAGTCTTTTCTCTAATTATTTTCCTAATTCATTTTTAGGGATTTATTGGGGTAAAAACATGACTTAGTCAGTTTGGAGAATTGAGAAATACGCTTAGGGTTTGGAGAAGAGAGAAAAGAAGAAAGAAAGGGAGAAAAGCCAAGATTTCGCCAAGAACGTCAAGCGTTTGGAGTGGAATTCATCGGGGGCGATCCCTAATAAGGTATGTGAGATCTTTTCGTGATGGGTTAGTTCACCCACACTCCCATCTTATTTCTATTCAGAGAATGGTTGTTGATTAAATGAAAAGTTAGTGAGTTCTTGAAGAACTTTGTTGAAATTCGTTAAGTTCTTGTTGGTTGAGTTGATTCATGTTTCCGGGCTGTTTTTTGAGTTAGATTGGTTGTGTATTCAGGGTACAATTGATCCTAAGTGTTTGGGAAAAGAATTAGGGAAGATTTGAGGGTTTAGAGATGAAAAACGGAGAAGAAAAATTGAGAAAACCTAGGCAACAAGGCTGGGGCGCCGCGCCAGCCAGCGCCTCCCAAAGCAGCCTCTGAAGTTTTGGCCTTGGGGATCCGCGCCAGCCAGCGTGCCCCACAGACTTCTCTGAAGTTTGGGGCCTGGCGCCCCACGTCTCTCAGAGCGCCAAGGACGCCAGTTCACCCCATTCTTCCCCCATCTTTTCGTACTAGTCTCTAAGCGATGTACCTACGTTTTCTAGTTGATTCCAACACTCTAAGGTACATCTAAACATCATGAAATCATCCATAAACATGAGATCATGAACCTTGAATCCATAATCCAAATCAAGGAAAGTTAAGGTCAAAGTCAAAGAAGTTAAGAGTCAAGTCTAGAAGTTAATAAGCAATTCAAAGCAAAGTTTCTTAAAGTTTCTTTATTAAACGTTTAAACCACGTGTTAAGGCTTAAGCTTCAAGTATAGTAAAGAGTAAAGAGTTGAGAGTTGAATTCATTTCTCAAAAGTTATTAGGGAACTAAGTATTCCCAAAGAAGTTTATAAATGTTTTCACATTTGAGCAAGAAAGGAACTATGATTTTCAAAAGAGCCTTTGGCTAGTTTTTAGTAAAGGGAACATCGATTCCAAGAGAGCCTCTGAGCTAAGCTTTGAGCAATTATCTCAAACTAAAGAAAGAGATGTTTAAAACACATATGAGCTAAAGTATATTTTGGGAGTAGTATTGAGCACCGAATTCGGGAAGCGAGTTCATATTAACTCAAATCTCCATAAGAACCATGTGGCCAACATGGGATTTAACGGGTCATACTTTTTAGATGATCACGTAAGTTAAGCTAGTGGATCCACTAAGTTAAGTAAGGTTTTATACCACGGCAAGGTATAGGATGGTCCTTGGACAACGTGAGGTAAAACGTTGTATCACCACTAGGGATCATAGTGGTGGTTGTCGGTTAAAGAATCTCCCCCTAAAGTTATATTGCTTTTATATATAAGTAGAGTTGAGTTTGTTATTGCCTTATCTTTAGCGAACTAAGTTGTCTACATTGTTTTACAAGCTTTATATATATTGCATGTGTCTTATTACTTTATATTGAGTTCAGTTATTCATGAGTTGAACAGAGCCAAGGTAAGTGTTCCTTTGTACTCTTTTCAATCTTAAGTTGTTGTTTAGTTTTCCAACTCGCATACTTATACATTCAATGTACTGATGCTAGTTGGTCTGCATCTTATTATGATGCAGACGCAGGTAACCAGAATCAGCATCCAGTGCGTCGTTGATCTAGTTGAGCACTCCAGAGTCAGTGGTGAGCCTCATTGCATTCCAGAGGACTCTTTTATTCGTTTTCCTAGTTTTCCTTATTAGGATGTTGTGGAGTCTGTCATAACATTCATCTCAGTATTATAGAGGCTTCATGAGTCTCTTATCTATGTATTTGCAGATATTCTATTTTGAGACATAAGTTGCCACTGTGGCCAGATTTTATCATTTAAGTTGTTTTATGATCTTATATTATGTTGAGTTAAGTCTTCCGCTGAGTTAAGTAGTCAGGCCAAGGGTTCGCTTGGGGCCATCAATGGTCTCTGAGTGCCGGCCACGTTCAGGGTACAGGCTCGGGGCGTGACAAAAACATTTTTTCTGAAAATGTATTTTAAAAAAGCGCTTCTAAAAATAAGCAGTTTTAGTTTCTAAAAATAAATAATTTTTAGCAGCAATGCCAAACATACTCTAAGTAGTACTCCTCTGTCCTTTTTTACTTGTCCCTTTTTACTTCTTATTTTTGACAAATCAAGAAAAAGCAATATATTTTTTTATCTATTATACCCTTCAATTTATTTAGAGAGTTAATATTTTTGAAAAAGGTAGAACCTCTTTAATGAGTAAGTTAATTTTAAAATTCTATCAATCAATAGAAGCAAAATGGTAAAACTTAATATATCAATTATTATTTTCTTAATAAGTGTGTCAAGTTAAAATTGAACAAGTAAAATATAAACAAAAGGAGTAAGTGTCAATAATTAATAAATTTATTTTATTATTATTTATATAAATCCTGATTGACCTATATTAGTGATCAAAATTTAATTTCTTCCATTTGTATATCATGATCACAAATATATACTCACATTTTATCGGAATTATTCGCTTCGAGGACCTCCAATTGAATTAATTCACCAAAAGACTGCAGGGGCAACATTGGGGATGGCAAAGTGGCAGGCAACCATGAAAGTTGTGACATAAATTAAATGCACTATAAATGGTAGTTACATCTTATACATTGTTTCACTTTTACTTGTTATATTTTAACTTGATATATTTCTTAAAGAAATAATTATTGATATAAGTATTTTACTAAATTATTTTATTAGATGATATATTAAATTTTGAAAAATGAATTGAAGAAAGAATATTTAATGCTAACGGTAAATGTGAGAAAATATAATTGTCTTTTCTTGATATAGCAAAAGTTAGAGACGAACCCAAGATTTGAATACTACGGGTGCACAAATATTATGAATTGATAAAAATAATAAAATGTAGTGTTAGCTAGAATCAAACCACAGTCGTATGGGTGGTCACACACGCTTTGTACCAGTAGTACTAACTGTCTTTTATGCTTTTCATGAGGGTACTTTTATTTATATTTTAGCCTCTTTCAAAAAAAAAAATTAAAATATATATATATACACATTATTTTTTTCGAAGTTAACGGGTGCACATGCACTCTCATCTTTACATGTGGGTCTGCCTCTGTCAAAAGTGACAAGTAAAAATGAAAATCTATTTTAGGAAAAAGTGACGAGTAAAAATGAACGGAGAGAGTACTTCTATTTTTATTTATGTATCGTCCTTGCTAAAAATAGATGATTTTTCATGTTTGTCATTTCACAAAATTAATGAATAAATGACACAATTCTTTTTTTAATCCTTGAGATTGAAAGTATGAATTTGAACAATATAAGAAAACTAAATATTTAATACATGTTCATATGTCAATTTAATTAATCAATATAAATTAATTTATATTTATTTATTGAAAATTTGACTTCGTGAAATCACTAAATAAGGCTATAATAGTAATCTTTACTAATTCTTAAGAAATATGACATCTAAAATGGTGGTATACGAATAAAAATGGAGGGAATATTTTTTTCCCCAATAGCTACATAAATTTAAACACACAAGAAAACCAAAACTGGTGGGAAAAAAAAAATCGTCCTAACTTTGTTTGCAATAAGTACAACAAATTTGAAATACTTATTTTATTTTTTCTTATCATTTCAATTGAACTTATTTATTTTTTATTTTTAAACCACTGTTAAAGTTGTGTGAGAAGCAACAGAAAAATGTACTCCATCCGTCCCATATTATATATCGCCCCTTTCTAAAAATAGTTGAACCATAATATATGTCATTTTATAAAATTTATGCATAAATAACTATTTTTTGCCCATTATATCCTTAATAGATTAATTAATTAATCTTGAAAATG
>NW_026024672.1:0-732 GCF_019186545.1 Solanum stenotomum
TAAGATCGCTAAAATATTTAGTCATAGGTTGTAAGAAGTCATAGGTTTTAACAAAATAACCGTTAATGGCAATTTTATTTGCTGCTAAATTCTTCCTGAAAATAACTTAGTTTGCACTTTTAGCGTTCAAGATGCGATGTCCATTTAAAGAGTCCGGAGTCAAAAGGGCAAAAAAAAATTGTCAAAAATTCCAAAAGGGCAAAATCACTCCTGACGAAGAGATTTCCCTCTGACACAATGACTAAAAATCGCTACCTTTTGTCCAAAAACTTTTTTTCTTTTTTTTTAATTAAAAGTCATTTTTTTTCCTTACACATCGCTACAGGGGCAGCGTTTTTCATGCCTAGTGCTAATTATTAATATTATAAAAATGCCTATTCATGCCTATTGTTTACCAAAACCGTTGCTATAGCAGCGATTTTGAAGAAAAAATTGTGAGATAGCAATTTTCTTAATTGGTATGCAGTACATTATTTCGAAAATACTTTCGATACTATGAAAATATAATGTCAAACTTTAAAAACAAGGATTTACATACCATGAGAACGACTTTTTATTTATTTATTTTTTCTCGATATTACGTTCTTTTTCTCACTTGGAATATTATGGCATGGTAAATATGCATTTTTTCATATCAACATAAAAATCCGATATAATAAGTTTAATTTCTTGATATTTACTATGTCAAAAAGTATTAAAAAAACCGGTCACGATCTAAAATTTCAAATTATG
>NW_026024673.1:0-732 GCF_019186545.1 Solanum stenotomum
AGTATGATGAGTTGGTAGTCGCACTTGATATGTGTGAATACCGGTCCAAACCAAAGAAGTATGAGCTAGACATGAAGAATCGCGAGTCCCCACCCACAAGACCATCTATTGTGGAGGCACCGAAATTGGAGCTTAAAGCTCTACCACCGCACTTGAGGTATGTATATTTAGGCGAAGAGAATACTTTGCCGGTCATCATTGCAGCAGATTTGAATGCAAGGCAAGTAGAGTGCTTGGTGACTGTATTAAAGAAGTTCAAGCGAGCGATTAGGTGGACTATTGCAGACATTATTGGGATTCCCCTCGGTATCTGTTCTCACAAAATCCAACTCATGCCATATCATAAGCTCAGTGTTGAGCACCAGAGAAAATTAAATCCACCTATTAGTCAAAAAGGAGATCATCAAGTGGTTGGATGCGGGAGTTATTTATCCCATCTCAGATAGTAATTGGGTATGTCCTTTGCAGTGTGTACCAAAGAAAGGTGGTATGACTGTGGTTCCAAATGAATGAAATGAGCTTGTTCCAATGAGGCCTGTCACTGGATGGAGAGTTTGCATGGATTATCGGAAGCTGAATGCGTGGATAGAGAAGGACCACTTTCCTATGCCATTCATGGACCAGATGTTAGATAGGCTTGCAGGCAAGGGTTGGTATTGTTTTCTTGATGGGTATTCGGGCTACAATCAAATTCTATAGCTCCTGAAGACCAAGAGAAGACCACCTTCACTT
>NW_026024674.1:0-338 GCF_019186545.1 Solanum stenotomum
TGTCCTTTCATGTTTAAACAGTACCACAGGAATATCGGTGTCAAGCCATTTCGACTACCAGAAATTGTTGTATCCATTGAGGCAATATACTCAATTTTTGAGAGGCTACTAACATAACTTTTCCTTGTTATCTGAATGCCACAAGGCATTGGACATCCCAAGAATTTGTGGCCTGAAATTGAAATACTGCCAATTGGCTTCTTGAAGGTAATTGTTTTTGCCTATTGTCAAATACCATAAAAAAACCTAGGTCATTTTCTATTTTTAACCATGATGGAAAATTGAACAAAAGTTAACTTACATGTTCCAGAAAGGGGAGAATTAGCCCACATAATGCT
>NW_026024675.1:0-3057 GCF_019186545.1 Solanum stenotomum
AGAAATTGAATTTGGGCCCCCTTTTTTGAGGCCAAACTCTTTGCTGATTTGGGCTTTTGGCTCAATCCCGTTTTTGGTGTACATTTGTTGTATACGAGTGTATATCTGATGTATACAGCCCTTTTTTCTGCATTCCGAGACCTGTTTCATATTCCAATTTCTCAAAATGATGAGTTCAACTCGACAGTATTGAGTTCGGGACTCCATGGCACATCCTAAATGCAAAGGGAGGAGATAGAAGGGAGTCCAATGGACTCAAACCAAGGGGGTTCATGCAAGGCAAGATAATAAGGATTAATATTCATTCATATCACATGTAAAGGGATCAAAAATGAATATTATTATAAATTAAAAGAAGTCTAGTGCTCCAGATTGTTAGGAAACACTCATTAAAAATATTGATGCTCAACTAACACATGTCGTAACTAATATATATAAAAAATAGAGCCTTGAAAATCTTTTCAAGATATTTCCATGGTGAAAACAACTGTACAAATATGATGTGTCCAAGTCACTAGATCAACATACGTTTTAGAAACTAAATAAAGGAAAGAACCATTTTAGGTACTATATAAATAACAGTGAGAGCAAATGGATTGAAAAAGAATTATAATGTCCATAACTAAATTCTTGTTCAAGCCAATAATTAGCATTCTAAATAAACACGAAACCAAGTATGGATAGCTCTAAAAATAAAACATTATTTCCCCACAATATGAATAATTGATAGAAAACAAGACAAGGCTGATGAAACACGTTTATAATATTAATCTTAAGGATGCAAAACATTCACAAAGGAGCATGAAATCTAACTCCATTTCAACAGTAGAGCTAGAGTCAGAGAAAAAACACGCAGCAACTAAGTGGAAAAACGAGGTCCAATATTGCACAAGACAAATTTATTTTAAATAACCAAGAAACTAAAGAAGTTAAGACAACTTTCGGTTGATACTAAATGCAAGAATACAAATAGAATGTTCGAGAGAAACGAATTCAAATCGTGTTTAAAATGCTGACACTAACACTAAATAAGTAAATAAATATGTATACATGCAAAGCACAAGGCATTACAGACCAGAATAAACATGTCGAGGGTCTAAACTAAATTTTTTTTTTTAGAAGAAATCATAGACATCACGGAAAGGTTATCAAACAGTACCTATATTTTGAAATAGGGATGGACATTTAGTAGAGGAGAAGTCAATTTTCTTAATGGAACACTTGGCTTAAACAATGAGCAGCAAAACTAGTTAGAGAGATCTGGAAATGCTAATATCACTGACAATAGGGAAAACGAACACAAAAGAAGGACCAACAATCAGGAAATTGACATTTGAACAATAACGAGAACGAAATCGAGGCATTACGAGAGAACACACAAGTCATTTATGAAAAGAAAAGAGGAGCTGGAAATTTTTATGTTAAGGATGTAAATCATATTAGAGATTGGGTTGCAATGAACTATAATCCTAGCGTCATGATTTGAAATCAAAATGAAACATGGACAAAGATTAGATTAGATTATATTGAGCTATCCATAAGCAATCCAGGTTACAGCCACATCTAAAGTAAACAGGGAAGAAATTGTTATATAGCTAATGCTTTCGAGCTCGAAACTATTAAAGGTTATAAAATGCTAATCCAACATACAAATTTCCAAGTTAATTGGAGACGAAAATCACCCAAAGAATGACAATATCACATCTGTTTCATACTTGAATCAACAACAGAATCCAGATTTCTTGGAATAAACCAAAGATCGTTTAAGAGATGCAACTCCAAATTAAATGAATTCCAACATCAAACATAGACGAGAGGAAAAAAAAAACTTTAAAATCCAACCATTAATCTAGCTACCAAAAATCAACCTCAACATATATTGTTAAATAGAATGAAACAAAATAAAGGGGTATTACCTTTTCCAATGTAGTGAACTAGGACGACAAGAAGAGCGATTTCACCACTCTCTTTGAATACTAAAGGCAAGCTAAGAAAATCCGAGCAGCAATCTTCTCGGAACTTGGAATCAAAAGACTAGATATAAAAATTTTAAGTGTAGAAGTGACTATTGCTTCAAAACCAAACTCAAACCGTTTATGCTCGCCCTCCCCTAAACACATAAAGAAAACCATCTTGAATAGATGAAGAAATAGGGCTGATTTTCGAGGGGGGGGGGGGAAACGGGTGGATTTTTAGATTTCAAAATCGAATTCCTCTGCCCCATTTCAAGACAACAATAGAAAGCTTTGAAAATCCCTTAAAATGGGGGAAAGGGGACGTGAGGGTTTGACGTTGAGGCTGCTAGGGTATGGGTTTTGCAGGGTAGTTGGGCGAGATTTTCGGGTTTGCAGCGCAATTTTCGCTGGAATTTCGTCTGGCGTCTGGTCACGTTCTTTGCTGGAGGAAGACGCTGGTACAGGGGTGGGGTATTGTTGGTATGTTATTTGTCACGCCCTGAGCCTACACCCAGGGCGGGACCGGCACCCGGAGACCATTTCTGGTCCCAAGCGAACCCTTGGCCTGGCTTTCTTAACTCAGCGGAAACCTAACTCAACTGAATAACTTCATGCAAAGCAAGATCATAAAAACAACTTAACTGATACGAATCTGGCCATAAAGGCACCTCGGGTCTCAAAATTGAGTATTTACATATATACATAGATAAGAGACTCAAAACTAGCTGACTGACTGTCTGTCTGTCTATGAAGCCTCTAAAATACTGAGATGGATGTTGGGACAGACCCCGCAACACCCTAATAAAACAAAAAAACTAAGAACACAAAATAATTTAGTCCTCCGGAATGCAAGGAGGCTCACCACTGACTCTGGAGTGCTCAACTGGATCAACGACGTGCAGGATGCTGATCCGGGGTACCTGAATCTGCATCATCAAACGATGCAGGCCAACTGGCATCAGTACATGGAATGTACGAGTATGCAAGCTGGAAAACTAAACAACAAAGGCTAGAAGGAAATCTGGAAGAAACTGAATAGCTTACCTGGCTCAACTCAACTCAACCTGACTGACTTCTTTCAATATAAGGCAATTTAAAACAA
>NW_026024675.1:4646-17715 GCF_019186545.1 Solanum stenotomum
AAAATGACTATTTTTTTCCAAATTTCAAGCTTCCTCAAAGCCACTTCAAATTGTCGGATGTTACATTATTGTTGCTAGATATGGGCTGCTGTTCAGTTTGGATGAATTGAAATTAAGGTAACTTGGGCTTGTTGATTGTTATTGGAATTGGGCCAAAAATTGTAAGGAAAAGGGTCCAAAGCTTGATCTCAAATGGGTTAAAGGTGAGGAAGGGGGTTAGATTTTGAATTGACAAATTGGCCTAATAGCTTGCAACTATAGCCAATTAGAATTAACAAATTAGCCAAATTGAATTTAATTGGTGAATTCGGCTAAAATTTAAACAAGATGAGTTAATATAAATTAATTAATGAGCATCTTAATCTTAACGAAATAAAAAATAATTAACTTAATTATAAACTAACTAATTCAATTACAAAACTAATTAACTCGAAATTATAACTATAACTTAAAGTAAATTAATAAGATATTTAACTAAAATGTAAAATCTTTTGTGATGATTTTCAAATATTTATAAAACAAAGTGATTGCAAAAATATACATATTTATTATTAAAAAATGATAAAATTACTTTAAAAATAATTTGAAAGTATTTTGAATTTCATAAAACTCATTAATTCAAAATTATAACCATCCCTAATATTTAAAATATAAAATCTTTTTTGAGACGATTTTCGAATAATCATAAAATAGACTAATTATATACATAATTATGTAAAACATATATATCATCTAAAAATTATGAAAAAGTGACGAAACTTATTTAAAATAACTTGCAAACTATATTTATTTTATTTTCTTTTTATTTTATTTTAAATTCTTTTATAAAACTAATTATTTTATTTGTTTGAAATTGAAGAAGCTTGATGATTAATTTATATTGTGGAGGGCCAAAACTGGGTGTCAACAATATTATATGCTAATAAGCTATTTTTAAAATTTACTTTAGAATTATGAAACACATATTTTATTGTTCACGATATTTCAACATTGATTAGTACAAAGAAAGTAAGCCAAAAAAATGATATTAGATGTATGAAACCACATATTAAATTACTCTGATGCGATAAAAAATGCTATGTCGATTTCCTTTAAGAGGAAAGCTCAACTCAGGAATGAAAGCATCGTTAAGGCCTTTCTTGTTTCTCCAATCTCCTCTACGTCTAGAACGTTATCTAGAACAAACTAAGAGTCACAGTTAGTTGTTGTTTGCTCCTCATTGTTGATACTGACGAGGCAAGTGTTCTTGAAGAGAAAATAATCATGACGGAAAAAATGATACTGACGAGGCAAGTGTTCATGAAGAGAAAATAATCATGATGGAAAAAATGTGATGAAAATTCTAAAATCGAAATGTTAGAACTTAGATTTTCTCACTTTATCAACTCACCTTATGTATAAAACTAATATTCGCGTGACACCACTAAAAAAAGAAATACTACTACCATTTTTCAACCCACTTTAAAATAATAGATTGGTTCACAAAATGATTTTTTTAAAAAAAAAATATTTTAAATGTCATCACATAAATATATGTAAGCTGAATTGTTTATAGAAAATATAGTTACGTGATGATTTTATACGTGTGACAATATACTTGTATTTTTCTACACCTTATTTAGCATATATATTGTGGCCGCCTTTTGTTTTCTGTAATACAAAACATCGTTGAGTTATTTTTGTCGCGAATATTAATTTTATGACATGTAAGTACAACCTCGAGCACGAACACCACCACCACCTGCAGGAAGATTTATTGGTGGACCATCGGCATGCTCATCTGGAGGTGCATAATCTGAATCAAAAGATAATCTATGACTTTTGGCTGCAATAGATAGACCCTCTAGATATACAATGATTACTCTCAGTCCATTTCCTTGTTGTTCCATCAGTAACATCTCACTTCATCTAAGTGCTCATACGATGAATACAATGGAATGCTCGCAGTGGCGGACTCAGGATTTTTGTTCAGGGGTTCAAAAAATAAAAGTATCAACGTGTAAATAAGCCTTTAGAAATGGGAGCCTTGAATTTTTTTGGGTTTAAAACCCCACTTTTAGCACCTTTTTTAAAGTAAAAAAAAAAAAACACTAAAAAAAATGAAAAACAGAACTGAAAATTTTTAAAAAAAAACTAAAAAAAAAAAAATGAAAAAAATAAAACGCTTTCACTGGGAATCAAACAACGGACGCACAACTTAATTTTAGGGGGACTTACCACCGTGCCATCAGCTTCTCTTTGTTATTGAGGGGGTTCAAAATATATATATCTACAGAAATATAGAAAATTTACTTTATATACACAGTGTAATTTTTTGCCGAGGAGGTTCAGGCGAACCCCCTGAAGACCACGTGGGTCCGCCCCTGAATGCTCGTGCCTGAAAATATGAAAGAGATAAAAATAGAGAAAAGTAAAAAAAAAACAATATATTAAAGCGTAATAAACCATGTGGAAATTGTCTACAGCAATTAAATTTTCATTTACCAATGCCTTGTGTCGACCATCATATGACTGGTAACCTCTTTTAGCCTCTTGCACGAGATTCCCAATCAACGTGCGTGTGATCCTCCTATACCAAACCATGTAAGAAACACTCTCGAGCAGAGGCGAATCCAGGATTTTAAGAAAACGGGTGCACCATTGCTTTAAAGATAAGATAAAAAAAATTTATAATAACAATAACTAAGCGAGCAATACATAAAAATTACATTACCACAAAAAATATCATCAGTTTACAATTGTACTCGACGAGACTTCATATTTTGAAAACGATCTATAATAGCATCATTACTTACATTTTCAAATATTTTCCGCTCTATCTTACAAACTAAACATCCATTCAAAAATTCTTCACCAATGCTATTACGTAGATCATTTTTGATGAGCTTCATTGAGGAGAATGCTCTAAATTCTTGACTTGAAGTTCTTCTTTGTGTGGAAAATAGAAAACAGATTTGAAGAGAGAAGAAAAATATTGTTGGAATTTGGAACTTGAAAAGTGTGTGGAAAGGAAACTTTTGAAGTCTTTGACTATTAGAACTTTCAGAATTTAGCTTTTTTTTCTTTTTAATGAAAAATGTGTTTTTAGTTAAAAAAAAATATAAATTGCAGCGAATTGGGGCTGCCTGGGATTGAACCTGCGACCTTGAGTTGAAATTTTGCAGTGATACCAGTGAACCATCCAACCATTTTGAGAACGGGTTCAACAAGTTTTAATTTAATATATTCTTTAATAATTATAGAAGTAATATATCGAGTTTAGTCGGATGACCACGGGTTCGGGTGATCCAAAATTAGTACATAAATTCGCCCCTGCTCTCGAGGATGACATCATGCATAGTGATGCCTTTGAAATTTTTTTTAGCATTCCACAATGCAATATGTTCTTTCATAAAAATAGGATTGTGTTGAACAGTTATTGAACAAAAAATGTAAATTCTGTTGTGCAACATCCGATGGAATAGCTTGTTGAAGTCCAAACTACCGTAATACGCAACTGGATCATGATGCTCTACTATGTTTAGACAAATAAGTGGAACTGAAGTACACCACACACCAAGCCCCAATGAGCACTGTGCTAGTAAATCAGCTATCACAGTCTCATCATATGGTTGCCAAATGAACTATTAAATGATAGTTAAGTATCTATTGAAAAAATAATAACATGCAACGAAACAAAGTATAATTGCGATGATTGAACTTACTTTATTATGTTTCATAGCATCAAATTGGTCTCTATACAACATAAGAAAATGGTTGGGGTTGGTTGTCACACCTCTCATCCACTTCTTTGCATAAGGAGTAGACAATGGTGGCTTGGGAGGAGAAAAGTCATTGGTGTCTGATGTGGCCTCGAGGTAAGGATTAGGTTTTATAGGTAATAATCTCTCACAAACACATATCTTCAACAAAAATGGTGATAAAAAAATGCTCAATAGAAGGTAAAGTATTTACAATTAAACTAACAAACAAAAGAACTCAAAGATTTCCTATTTATGTTATCATACTAATTTACCTAAACCTCATCCGTCTTCACAAGTAGATATCAGCATAAACAAATTTTATTTTTCTAATTAAATCAATAAGAAAATAATTCAAATGTTTCTACCTAATTCATCAATTTAGAAAATAATTAAACAAACAAATCAATTAAATTTTTAACTGTGCAAGTCAATTTTAATAATTCGTATATTTATGATTCATTGTAAAATAAATTCAAAAATTCAATGATTTATTGTAGGAGTGTCAAATGACCGGGCAGGGTTGCAATTGAAAATATTAAATTGAGTTGAAATAAAAAATTGGGTTAGGTCATGACTCATCCAAGTTTACTTTGGATTCAAATGGGTTAAAAACGGATAGGATTATGATCCGCCCAATTTGACCCCCTTAATCTGTATCATTTTAACATATTGTTATTTAACTTTTATAACCACAATTGAATTTTAAATCAAGACATTATTTTTAAAAAAGTCACCTGCCCAATTTGACCCCCTTAATGTCAACTCATTTCAATTTTAAGCAAGAGAAAATAATAAATTTTGTTAGAGAAAATAAAGAAAATAGTATTAAGTTCATGGGTCCAGAATCAAAATTAACATATTTTTAATAAATTTTTTAAGTTTAGGATAAATGACCAAAATGAACACCTTTTGTTATACATTAAGGACCGTTTCAATCAAGTGAAATACATTAAGGACCAAAATAAAACATTATACATATATTAAGGACTATTTCGATCATGTTTTCTACCTCTGTCACTGAAAATTACTATACACCTTTTTTAAGTTCGTCCCAACTTCTAGTTCACTTCATTAATGGAAGAAGCGAAAAAATAAAGTTCTCACCTATCCAAATTAAAGTGAAATATAAACTTCCCTCAACTATAAAATATAAAAGTTTTAAGATAAAGAGAAATATAAACTTTCCTCAACTATAAAATATAAAAGTTCTATGTATCATAGCTACTTATTAAAGAGACAAGAACCACCAATGGCTGTAATTTTCTCCATGAACAACCGACAAAAACACCTATGGAGGTAGGATAGTGCGACAAATCCCTAGTTGAACGTGACAGTCTTGTTTACATTCTCTGGCAGAAACTTCAAATTAACCTTGAGAACTAAAATATTGGAGAAGATGATACCACCGATCATCCATAAGATGTATAGGTGACATTTCTTGTACACCACCTTGTGGGATGATCATCGATAGGATTTTTTAATTCGTCTAGATTGTCACAAATAGCACTTAACTTCAACTTGCCAACATTCAATTGAGTATTCTTGGCCGGTCAGGCGCTTCATCACATCCTTCCACTAAACATGTGTCTATCGTCGTTGAACTACAGAATGCACTAGACATGTGTCTATCATCGTTGAACTACAGAATGCACTATTGTTCCATCCACCAGAAGCACGTACATGATCTCGACCCTATAGCGTAATGGTCACCTTATCGCTACGGAAGTAGAAGGTATGTGTCACTGGCCACCAACACTGCAACAATGTTGTGAGCAATGCTCAATCATACGTTATCTTACCAACTGCATGCACCCCTAAATATCAATCTATACAAGTATTGGAGGATGCGATTGTGGGGCGGATGATCTAGCATGTACTATCCCAAAAAATATATCTGAGTGGCGACCACAGACTACATCATTATACCCATGATCATTCTCCCAGATATAATGTGATCTATGACTATGTGTGGACATGTGTTAGAGCAGGAGCACACTAGGATCAATCGGACTGGGAAGAATATCTGAACGCACCATCCAAAATATACCTACAATAAAATCTCACTAAATTAACATAGGTGGAACTACGCAATATTATTATTTTATTTAATTGATAAATTAATATTTATTAATGTAAAGAGTCTTTTGAGATTCTATAAGTATCTTACTAATTTATATATCATATTTATTGAATTTACTTTTAAAAATTTATTATACATAAAGTACGATGAATACATTAAAATCATTGTATCTTATTAAATTATGTATCATATTTATTAAATTATATAAAAAAAAAATCAATATACATAAAGTATAAAGTATGTGTATGATTCATTGTAATTTTCTTTTGTTATATGATTCATTGTAAAATAAATTCAAGAATTCAATTATTTATTTTAGGAGTGTTGAGTAGGCGGATTGGGTTAAAATTAAAGATATTAAAACGGTTTGAAAAAAAATTGGGTTGGGTCATGACCGGCCCAAGTTTACTTTGGACTCAAGTGGGTGAAAAACGGGTTGGGTTATGACCCGCCCAATCTGACCCCCTTATTTTAACGTATTGTTATTTAACTTTTATCAACACAATTTGAAATTCAACTCAAGAATTTTTTTTAAAAAAAGTTACAAATTGATAGATAAATTTTAAAAGATATAAAATACTTGATACTAATGAGTAGGGGTGGGCATAAATACCAGGAAGTAAAAAAATCGAATCGAAACGAGCTAATTTGGTTCTTCGGTTTCTCGATTCGGTGTCGGTGATGTATTTTCAAAAGTTCGGTTCTTCGGTTTGGTGTTCGGTGTAAGGGTCTCAAAACTCTGGTGCATCGAAGAACTGAACTTTTATTTTAAAAAAAATCTATATATATATATATATATATATATATATATATATATAAAGGAGAAAAAAGAAAAAGCTAATGTGGCACCCTCCAATGGCCAGCAATTAGAATTATCTTTTTTCTCTTTTTTTTTTTTGCAATTTTTCTCATCTAATCCTTTATTCTCATAAATAAAATAGAAAAAAAAAATCAATAAATAGAGTTTGCGGCCGTTTTGCTGGATTGTTGCTCCACATCTAGCCACAAATTATGGCCTTTATATCAGCCGTTTTCGTATTTCAAAAGCTGCCTCCTCAAATATATAGATATATCCACATTGAAGCACAAGACATACACATTGGCACACTCGTAGATATATAGATGTTCACAGTGGCACACTTTAGTCCTTGTAGCCTTGTGAATACAAATCAGCTAATGTATTTCGTATGCTTTCAACAGGAAGAGTTAAATCGTAAAAGGTGATCAGGCGCATCATAGCTTTGTTGAGTAATGTAGAGGGCAGAAATTTTTTTGAATGTTTATTTTCAAACGTTTAAACTCGAAAAGAATTTTGTTTCTACAACTTGCTATTGTTTTATAAGTTCTTGAGGATGGATCTTGCATTTTTGGGATACTTATTTTGTAAAATAATTTTAGTTAATAGAATCCTTTTACAAGCGTTCCAGCGAAGAATTTCATTTTTAATCTTCTCTTTGAAGAGACATGTCAGTGGTCACTAGGAGACAAGGCATCAAAGAATGGAGAAGAGCGCTAAGTAATTGTATTGTGTATTGATCTTCACAAGATTGAGAATTCGAGCAAATGTTAAGTCCAAAACAACATAGTTCGTTGAGGCAAACAAGAGATAATGAACCATTAGTATAATGTTTTGTTTTCTACCATTTGAGTTTTTTCTCTCTTTATTAATTCTTAATTAGAGACCGCATTATGTATCATCCGATCTTTTTCACAGAATACTTGATTATAGGGTACATCATCTTTCACAATTCAATTTGGTTATATGGTCTGTGAGCAGGACATTAATCTTTTCCTCTGACACTAAGTTTTAATAACATGCATGGGTGTAAACAATTGAAGTAGTAGAAAGTAAGAATATGATTTATGAAAATGGCTAAAGAAAGTATAAGCCAGATTTTAATTCAAATATCACTTGTATATATACTTATATAAGTAGAGTTGATGAACATCACATTACGTGTATAGTTACACATTTCCCTTCAATATTAAAAATATGAGAATATTATTGGAGAGTAGCAAAAATTTTCTTAGCCTATACAAACTTTTTTTACTTTTAAGATTTTTCACAAGAAATCTTCGATTTTACACCTAAGAAATCTAAAAAAATATTTTCTTCTATTCAAATTTTATTAAGGTAAGAGATCTCATTTCCCTTCATTAGTAAAATGTGATGATACTTAATTACTTGTATTCCAATTATATGAGGGGAGAATATCTTTATGAGCTAATATTTGAAGATTCAAATTTTATACTGATGCATGAATAAAATGAGTTAATGTCTCGAAAGCTCATTCAACTTTAAGAATTTATTTTGTAAAGTCATTGAACTTTGTTTTATATCAATAAAATCACACAATTTATATTTTTGTATCAATAAAATCACTCAACTAAATTTATTATTCATTAAATATATAAAATTATTTTTGTTGATTCAGATGCAATTAGACTCATTATGGGAAGTGTTGGGTTTTCTAACTGGGTTAATGGGAGAATTGTGAATTAATTTGGGTCTAATTGCATGTAAATCAATATAAATAATTTCATATATTTAATTAATGATAATTTTAGTTGAACGATTTTATTGATACAAAAACATAAGTTGAGTGATTTTATTGAAACAAAACAAAATTTAATAACTTTACTAGATAAATTTCTAAAATTGAGTGATCTTTTGAGATATTAATTCCAAATAAAACAAATAGGTTTAGAAATATATGGTGACTGTGATCGTCGATATAAACGCGATTACATGTGGTTACCTAAAAGCCCCTAAGGAGGCAAATGATCTTGACCTCAAAAGTTCAAAGTACTCCCAATAACGAGGCAAATGATCTTGACCTCAAAAGTTCAAAGTACTCCCAAAAAATCAGTATTACCATTGGCTTTAAGGCTTTCCTTGGTGTAGTTTAATTTGAGTTCTATATACGTTAGTATTTCTTAGATATTTGTTACCGTTCACATTTTTTAATGAATCCAAATGTACATTGTTTATAAGCATTTTAATTTTCATAAAAATAGAGAGCTTAATAATTTTGAATATGTTTCTTATGACCGCGCGAAGCGCAGACATGTTTGACTAGTTAAAAATAAAATTCAACTAACAATTAAATGATTATGAACAAATCAAAGTAGCAACAAATGTACAATTTAATAGTTTAACTTCAAATAATAATTTTCAAGAGGAACTCAAACATATTTTTATCAATGTACATTATGTAAAGGAACCCGTTTCCGTACTTGTTTTTCTCAAGAAGTAGTTGGAGGCACAATGTGCTTGATAAAGACCAATATAGTCTTTTCGTTAGCACAAAAAGTGTTCTACGGTGAGACACATCATTCTTTAGCATAGTTTAAAAATTTTAAGTATTTTATACTTTATCCTTATTTTATTTTTCATCCACACCGAAAATCCGATTTAAAAATACTGGACTAAATCGAACCGAAGTAGAAAAAACCAAACTGAACCAAATTAGTTTAGTTTGATATACCGTGCACACTTTTCTAAAACCGAAGAACAAAATGTCCAACTGTAAACTTTAATTTAAAATTAACTAGTATACGTACTCACGCGTTGCGAGGTCTGTTGACAAATTTAATCATAACTAAGTACATGTTTATTGATTAATTTTAAGATTTAACTTATTATAAAATGATATTATAAAGTTTATATGAGAGAATGTTAACATATTTAGCACATCGACATGTATTTAATAAAATACTTTACGAAAATAAATCAATATAAGCTTAGTTCATCATCTAATTTGTCAATAATAATTTTAAGAATTCTTTTATTTTCAAATTAATTAAAATCATAAATGCGTTCACACCATCCCTATTATCCTCTTGTCAGCATTTGTTTGCTATAGTACTTTCTATTTCTTTATTTATGTAGTGTTTTGCCTTAACTCAAATCATGATTTGGAACTATTTATATTTTTGTTTTTATTTAATTATAGTTTTAATTAATGATAGTAGCTATGTATTGAATTTAAATTAATATATTTTATTATTTAATATCAATTAAGATATGAGTTAGTGACCTTACAACATAGCTTAAAATCTTAATATTTTGTCCATTGAATTATTCTATTTGTAGATAATATATCAAATAAATATGAAACAATTGAAGAAGTTAATAGTTTAAATAAATTATACGAAGTATTTAACTTTATTTAATCTTTGAGGGAAAAACAATAATAAAATATAAAAAGCGGTCTTCAATTAATAAAATTTCCAGAACATTGAGCCAATACATTTAACTTATAAGAAGAATATTCTTTCTCCTATGTTTTAAAACCTGACGGTGAATTTCAGTAAACTAATAGATAAAAGTGACTAACTTTTATATTTATCTTAAAATTTTAAAACTAAGAACAAACAACAATTGTTTTTTTGGATTTTTGATTTAAATTAAAATTCAAACCTTTTTAAAATTACTTAGTTACTTAATATTTTTGTTGAATTTGATTTTTTTTTAAAAAAATAGTTGAATTAATACCTTTAAAATAATCTTGTACTTATCATATATATTAAGAATAGGGAATAAAAAATCTATATAAAAATCTATGATCGATATATAATGTTGTTTAGAATTAATGAAGAAAACAATAATTACAGTAAGAGCACAAAGTTATATACTATATTGTGTTTATCTCTTATCATTTGCTTCAATCCTCAAGCTTGTGAAAATTTATATAATCACTTCATTTTTTTTTTTTGTATCTTGTCTCCAAGTGGACATAATTATTATTTTCTTTCGAACACCACCCTCATTTTCTCCTTAAAAAAAATAATAAGAAAGAATTTAATCAACTACAAATAGTTTACAAAGTTAGATTTTCTAAAATAATGTTAATTAATTATTAGAAAGATTACAGTTATTTATACAAAAATTGAAAAATCATTTTCGATGAACAAAAAAAAAACAATTATTTGACAAAAATAATAATTATATTATATCTAAAATTATAAATATTCTTTCCTATGTTTTCACATGTGACCGTGACTCTTAATAAACTACTTGATGGAAACTTAAGAAGGAGAAATAAAAAGATACGTAAGGAGAGAAAGTAATTTGCTGAAAACACTCAACCCTTTTATTCATGACTTCAAGCCTATAAATAAGCAAATACTTAACAGAATAATCAATTAAATAGGACACATATCAGTCCCATTATCAATTTACTCCTAAAATAGAGCACATGACTCCTAAAGCAACTATAACACTTTACTGCACTAATTCCTTAAAAAACAGAACAACCTGCAAACTACTACAATCAAAAAAAAAAAAATCATAAACTCCTAAAGACTTGGTCAACTGATAAAAGAATAACGACTAAAAATCCAACAGTTGCCCCCTTAAACTGATGTTTTCTAACAGTCAGTTTATATCTTTGATTGTACATACACCTAGCAGCCTTCTAAGTTTCATGAATGACTCCGTCTTCAGGGCCTTGGTGAAAATATCGGCAACTTGATCTTCACTCCTGCAGTAAATCAGATCAATAGTTCCATTATTGCTAAGATCTCTTAAGAAATAAAACTTCACATCAATGTGCTTGCTTCTTCCATGTAGCACTGGATTCTTGGATAGCTGAATTGCTGAATCATTGTCACAAAAAATCTTAGTGGCTTCTGCTTGCTTGAATTTTAACTCCTCCAAAAGTCTCCTCAACCAAATAGCTTGACAAGCACAAGCAGTCGCAGCAACAAACTCGGCTTCTGTAGTAGACAAAGTGACAATTGGTTGCTTCTTAGCTGACCACGAAATAGCACCGGACCCTAGCATAAAAGCATAACCTGAAGTGCTTTTCCTGTCATCACGATCACCAGCATAATCACTATCCGTATACCCAAGAAGATTGGAATTTTCACTCTTCTTATAAACTAGTCCAAAGTCTCTCGTTCCTTGCAAGTAACGGAGAATTCTCTTGGCTGCCAGCAAGTGCATTTCTGTGGGATTCTCCATGTACCTGCTGATTAAACTCACAGAGTACATTATGTCAGGCCTTGTAGCAATGAGATACATCAAACTTCCCACGATTTGCTTGTAAAGTGTGTTGTCAACCTTCATTCCAGTAGGATCTTTGTGCAACTTCAAACCAAGTTCAACAGGAGTATTAACTGGATTGCATTCCATCATCCGAAATCTCTCTAGAATTTCCCTTATATACTTCTTCTGAGAAATAAAGATCCCCTTTTCAGATTGTACTACCTCTATGCCAAGAAAGTAATGCATCAATCCTAGATCGGACATTTCAAACTCATCCATCATTGACTTCTTGAATTCCTCAAACATGACACCACAATTTCCAGTAAAAATGAGATCATCAACATACAAGCAGATAATGAGCATTTTTCCTTTATCCCCAATCTTAACAAAAAGTGTATGCTCATAAGGACATTTCGAAAAACCAACTTTTAGAAAATAGCCCTCAATGCGACTATACCAAGCTCGAGGAGCTTGTTTTAGACCATAGAGGGCCTTTTTTAATCTATAAACCTTATGCTCATTTCCAATTTCAACATAACCAGGGGGTTGTTCAACAAATACCTGTTCCTCCAAATGCCCATGTAGGAACGCCGACTTGACATTTACCTGGAAAATAGGCCAAGAATTCTGAGCTGCCAATGCGATAACCAATCTGATTGTATCATGCCTAGCAACAGGAGAAAATACTTCTGTATAATCGATCCCATATTGTTGCTTATACCCCTTGGCCACTAAACGCGCTTTGTACCTGTCAACTTCGCCATTTTCCTTCAACTTTGTTTTGAACACCCACTTCAGTCCAATGGTTTTCTGTCCCTTTGGAAGATCGGACAACTCCCAAGTATCATTTCGTTGAATAGCATCAATTTCATCATCCATTGCTTTTCTCCATTTTTCTTCCTTTACAGCACTCTCATAAAAAATAGGGTCGCAATCTGAAAATAAAGCAAAGTGAGTAATTGGATCTTCAATTCCAGTTACCTTGTAATCCTTCATCCAAGCAGGCCTCTTCTAACACGCCCAAGAGTTTGAGTTGCTTCTTCATTTGCAACAGCAACTGGTGGGGAAGTTATAGGGGCCGAATCTGATGAATTTTCAAGTGTACAAGGTGCTGAAAATTGCTCTTGTTCCACGTCACTGTCACATAGGATTTGGGTAGCAGGCAACTGCCTATTCCAACCCCAAGTGCTTTCATCATCAAAAGTAACGTCCCTGCTGATAACAATTTCTTAGTCAACGGACTAAACAACTTAT
>NW_026024676.1:0-351 GCF_019186545.1 Solanum stenotomum
TTGCATGATTTATAAATCTAGTGACACCCTCTGCAAATTCTGGAATCATACCCGCTCGACCAGGATTGTTTCTATTATACATCCAACTACGATCAGGATTCATCTACACAAACAATAATGATAATTTTAATTCCATCAACTAAATAACATTTGAATTTATTTAAACAACTTAACCACTTTCTAAGTCTAACTAGTTTTGACATATTTATTTTAACTTATTTAAACAACTTAACAACTTTAACTAGTTTAGTTTTGACTTAATTCGAACAACTAAATCCACCAACTAAACCACAATATTTATTTTAACTTATTTAAACAAACTTAACATTTTAACTTTAACTACATTAGTTT
>NW_026024677.1:0-360 GCF_019186545.1 Solanum stenotomum
CTCGGAACTCATTGGAGGACAATGAAAAACGTTTTGGAGTATTTAAAACATACTTAAAAACTATTGTTTTGCATTATAACTAATATTCAACAGTATTGGAAGAATATAGTGATGCAAATTGAATTGCCAGGTCAAATTTAGTAAAATCCACAAGTGGATATGTATTTACTCTTGATGGAGGAGCAGTCTCTTGAAAATCTTTCAAACAGAAATGTATCGCTCGCTTTATGTATTTACTCATGATGGAGGAGCAGTCTCTTGAAAATCTTTCAAACAAAAATGTATCGTTCGCTCTACTATGAAATCTGAGTTTATCACTTTAGATAAGGCCAGTGAAGAAGTTGAATGACTTCGAAATTT
>NW_026024678.1:0-316 GCF_019186545.1 Solanum stenotomum
CAAAAAGATCCACTGTATTGGATAATAATGATACAGCTAGTCCAGTTCAAACGGTAGCCGGTAAAGACACATCAAACCCGTTTATGGCTGTCACTTTGCCAAAAAGTGAAGGTGAAGGTTCTTCATCCAGACGAAGGTTACCCAGATCATTTACTCAGATAGAGACAACAACAAAAAAGATTATGCTCCATAAAAAGAAAAAGAATGATAAAATAGAAAGCATAATAAAAAAGATTTTAGAACAGTTTTTTCAACAGGGACAAGATAAACATGTAATTACTACTCCATAAAATCCAGATCCAAGTGGAGACAGACT
>NW_026024679.1:0-321 GCF_019186545.1 Solanum stenotomum
TAGAGAATTCTACATAGCCTAGAAGTCTTCAAGGCCTTCTTGAAATGTCTAAGGCATTCTAGAGTTCTCTACATGTCTCTAGAAACCTCTATGCCTTCTTCGCTGCAAAATTTGGCTCGGATGGTGGCGGGACATGACACGCTCCCCCACCCGATGATGCGACGACCGCGGCGCATTGCTGCAGAAAATCCCAGATTTGGTCCTTAAATTGCCACAAGTCTTCATATCTCTCCCATGTGGCCTCCTCCGGAGATTGTCCCTTCCAATGTACAAGGAACATGGTGCTGGCTTGCTGACCTCGCTTTCGTTTGGCTTGATAAT
>NW_026024680.1:0-678 GCF_019186545.1 Solanum stenotomum
TTAAAAAGCTCAAAACAATCAGATTTTCGTCTTCACTCATGAAAATCATAATTTTTGGCTATAGAGATTTTAAGAAACTAACTCGAGAATCTCAAGAAAGGTCTTCTTGATTGTTTACCTTCAAGCTAGGGTTTCAAGGCTTCTAATCAAGTTCTTCTTCAAGATTCTTAAAGATTCTTCAAGATTCTTCAAGAATATTGTTCTTCTAGTAGGTATGTAAGGCTATCATAGTGTTGGACTAGTTCGTCCTCACGCCCTACCTCTACTTTCAGATCAGTAAAAGAGTAATCTAAGATACTTTCCCTAGATTTGAGTATTCTTGAGATAAGTTGATTTTGAGTTCTTGAATTCACGTTTCTTTTAAAAGTTATATTCCTAATTATCGAATAGCTATATTGTTATTGAGATCCTTCATATCATGAATCATAACTCTTGAATTCATAATTCAAATTCAAGAGAGAGTTAAGAGTAGAGTTCAAGAAAGCCTTTGAGTTCAATTGTGAATCCTTTGAGATCAACTATCGATTTGAACTAAATTTTGAGGAAGTAAGTCAGAGAATGAGAAGAGTCACATACATGAGTTTCAAAATGTTATGTAGACTTACGAGTCAAGTCGTTCATGCCCATAAATTCTTCATGAACTCCAAAAGATGAGTATCTTTGAGAGGAGTAGTATCT
>NW_026024681.1:0-2244 GCF_019186545.1 Solanum stenotomum
CTGTCTGCAGGCCTAGGTGCATCACCCCAGGCCGCGCCACCTCGCGATCGAGCCATCCTGCGAAAGAGTGAAGCAAGTGAGATCTTAAGGAACCAATAAGACAAATGCTGCACGAAAGTGAAACAAAAGAGGAAATCTTTCTAAGGACATCCTGTAGCCTCCTGAAGATAAGTTACGGACGTCTCCGCACCGTTCCGCAAAACTCTACTAGACGTTAGCTCTGTACAAGTGAGACCGGTGAACCTGAGGCTCTGATACCAATTTGTCACGACCCGATTTGTCGAGTCATGATGGCACCTACTATACCCTACCAGTAGGTAAGCCAACCCGTAACCCAGAACATCAAGCAATGAGCAAAAGGGCAGAAACTAGCGAAAATAATAATCTAAACAAGGATAACAAAGCGGAAGCGACCCAAAATAAATATATACAGAAATCCCTCCCAGAACCTGGAAGTCACTAGTACAGAGCTATCTAATAAAGAGTACAAGTCCCAAAAGTGGACCACAACAGAGCGTGTCTCAAAGGCAACAAGACTAGCTAAAACAAAAGAAGGAGACAGAACAAACCACAATACGCCAAGTGCTCGCCCTCGTCTCCGAATCACAACTGCAAAAGAAGGCTGGAACTAATCACCGTTGGTAACTGGTACTGGGACCTGCATCACGAAATAGATGCGGAGCGTAGCATGAGTACCAACACAACAGGTACTCAGTAGGCATCATAGGCCGACTGAGCAAAAAGGGTAAAAACAATAAGAAAGGATAGAATCTAGACACAGAGAGGTCAAACGGATATGAAAAGAAAGCACACGAGCATACCAGAAACAACTAAGTACAACTAGACTAAACCTAACTGGACTCCCATAAGCCCAGAAGGTACACTCGTGCACAAGCTCAAATAAAACCTGAACGAACCCCCATAAGCCCGACAGGTACACGGAAAAGCTAAGTCTACTGAGAAAGAAGAAAATCGGGCCTTCAGCCCAAAGTAACTAAGATAATCCATCAGACTCCACCCAGCCAGCAGTGCACTCCCAGCCCAGCTAGAAAGAGTGACCCTAGGGGGCACCCAACCAAACGGTCCACTCCCAGCCCAGCTAGAAAGAGGGACCCGTGAGTGAGGTAGATATCGCGAGTCGTCCTACCATGCAGTCAGCTCCCAGCCCAGCTAGAAAGAGCGACCCGGGGACACCCAGCCAGCAGCACACTCCCAGCCCAGTTAGAAAGAGAGGCCCGGGGGCGATCGCCGATATCACCGAGTCTACCCAGCCGGTGATACGTTCCCAGCCCAGCTAGAAAGAACGACCCCGGGGGTGATGGTATCTCCAATAGGATCCAANGAAAGAGGGACCCGTGAGTGAGGTAGATATCGCGAGTCGTCCTACCATGCAGTCTGCTCCCAGCCCAGCTAGAAAGAGCGACCCGGGGACACCCAGCCAGCAGCACACTCCCAGCCCAGCTAGAAAGAGAGGCCCGGGGGCGATCGCCGATATCACCGAGTCTACCCAGCCGGTGATACATTCCCAGCCCAGCTAGAAAGAACGACCCCGGGGGTGATGGTATCTCCAATAGGATCCAATCCCACAACAACCACCGTGGAACGCCGTCCACTCTAAGAAATCACAGAAAAGGCTCCAAGCCTATACTATCTCAATCCCACGCCTCTAGTGATGCACTAAACCTTCGAGAATGCATCGGAATCGAAGAATAAGAGGGAGAAGATACAGAAGTGTAGCAAGTAGCGATAACGCCTAATCTAAGGCTCAAACTATCAGACTCAAGTCTGCTATTCCAGTCTACAAGGAGCTAAGTCATCCGAACGACGTCGGCAGAAAGTCAAGGCTATCCAGCCCACACGGGTCATAAGTCTAAGGCAATGCTAGCCTAACCTAGACTAAGGACATCATGCTTACGGTTAAGGATGAATGAGGCATTCAATACAAAGCATACAAGCATATAATAGCATTTAGCACATAGACATGCAACTCTACTAAACCGGTTAACATGATACTATACTCGAAATGTGGCCAATTGATCCTAACATAAGGTATCTAATCAAAGTAAGATAGTAAACTAGTATCCACCCCCAATTCACTCCAATCGACAAGTTTTTACACAATTAAGCTCAATCTAAAAGAAGGAAAGCCGTAGCCTACCTTAAGGCCAACCGCGCGCTCTCCAAATCACTTTACCGGAGCTTTCCCTTTCCGAACTGTCTCAAAACGCTGCCCCGCTATCAAAA
>NW_026024682.1:0-516 GCF_019186545.1 Solanum stenotomum
CAATACTCATACATAAGAGACATAAACCATTCGTAAGTCATATCATCACATAAGGACCATCACCAAAGACAACACTAAGTCATACTTGTGCAATGTACAAGTAACATCCTATACTACTACTCACACTAAGAACTCCTTTGAAGTCACCAGAGGCAAGGCTTATTCATATAAAATAAGTCATAACAAGGAAGTAACTTATAATATAATCCAAGTATAGCGTCCATCTTTACATTTAAGCATATAAGAGTTAACATTCTTCATTAACTTCATTGAGAGAAATTTCATACAATAGTCATTAAGACTTAGAGAACTCACTATGACTCTCTCAAAGCCTACTCGTGCAATGCATGTATGGCATCATATACTACCACCCACATTTCACAAAACCTCTCAAGAAACCATAATGCACATCTCACATGATGGCAATAGGCGTTTAACCGACATAGATCATGTGAGCTTTGATGCTTATCATGACCAATGAAACAATCCTACGATATGAGTGTCTACGATCGTCGA
>NW_026024683.1:0-216 GCF_019186545.1 Solanum stenotomum
TAAAAATCATTTTTTAATTAATTGACTAGCCTTTTTTTGAGAAAAATGACTAAGTAAGTAGTTATAATAATAATTTATACTATTAGATTAACTTTGAGAAAGTAGTTAAACAAAGAGCGATTTTTATTTTTTAAGAAAAATGAGACCTTAATTGAAATATTTGAATTAGAGACAAGTAACAAGAATTATAACGAAACTTAAATTAGTTGGTTTTTT
>NW_026024684.1:0-424 GCF_019186545.1 Solanum stenotomum
TTCATCACACTATACAATAGGCAAAAGTACTGTCATCAACAACAATTGTATGTTGCACCAAAACAGATGCACTGCAACAACAGTCCCAAAACATAATTGAACAAAAAAAAAGAGGCACTTCTACTATTTGTGTACTATCGACTTTTAGTAATGACTAGAAGATAAGGAAAATGTATTTTATCGAAGAATATATATTGCGTGAAATATATACTTACAAGTTTCTTACGATGCTCCCCAATAGAGATAGATCCACCTGTATGAGTTCCGATAGCAGCTTCTCTTCCTCCACGACGATTTTTTTTATTTGTTTCTGACTTCGCAACATTCTCAGGAGCTTGCCAAAGCCTCATCCAATTTTCCCACACAATATCAGTTACATATCCGGGATTAGTTCCATTCTTTTTTATTCTGGAAATAAAATCGC
>NW_026024685.1:0-668 GCF_019186545.1 Solanum stenotomum
CCCGGGTAACCGTATCGAGGGGTTGGTATATTGGTTGCCTAGTACGGGGGGTAGTAGGCCCGTATAACCATATCGAGGGGTTTGTACCTTGGTCCCTAGCTCGGGGGGTGGTAGGCCCGGGTAACCACATTGAGGGGTTTGTACCTCTTTCGCCTCTCCAAGGGGGTGGTAGGCCTTGGAAATACTATATTGATGGTCACTCGCCACACATGTACTACGCCCCACTAAATATGATTTTTATGTAAGCATCATTATACATATCATCTCATTAATATGTTATCTATCGGGTATGATTATGCATTTTGCTTATGATGTTCATCTATTGTTGCATTGCATTGCATCCCATATACTTAGTACATTCAAACGTACTAATGCATACTCTATGCCTACATGATGTCACCATGTAGGGACCGGAGCACCGCTTGACCATCCTCCTCCGCGTGGCTAATACGATTTTCTATCGAGGTTATTGGTGAGTCCTCCATTCCGGCGACGTTGCTTATGATCTCTTGCTATGTATAAGACTTTTCCTTTTTTGTTATGTATTGACTATGAGGGTGAGCCCGGTAGTTTGTCTTGGCCCCCGCTAAGTACCCATGTTTAGAGGTGGTGTTGGACAAGTTGTGTATTATGCTTGACCTTGACTCATCTATGGTATTTATGTATCA
>NW_026024686.1:0-391 GCF_019186545.1 Solanum stenotomum
AAACTTGTTTGATCTCCTCTTCTTCTCTCCTTCTTCTCTTCTTCTCCTCTTCTTCTCTCCTTCTTCTCTTCTTCTCTTCTTCTTCTCTTCTTCTTCTCTCAAAACCCCCACTCTCACTCTTTTAAAATGGTAAAACTGATCAAAAAATCAGCCTAACACATTTATATAACCAAAATAAAAGGCTAGGGAAAAGACCAAAATACCCTTATAAATTTCCGGACGGATTCCCTGCCAACTGCCCAACTTTCAAAGGCCATAACTCGCTCATACGAACTCAAAATCAAGAAAACTTGGTGGCGTTGGAAATATCATTTCACGAGCTTCGCAACCATAACTGGAACTACTCCTAAATCATCCTTGTTGTGCCGTAATTTAACTATTTCTAGAAAAA
>NW_026024687.1:0-201 GCF_019186545.1 Solanum stenotomum
ATATTAAGTAATAATTTGATTTTAAAATGTCTTTTGTTGTCACATTAATATCTATCACTCATTTTAAAACACAGTGTTAAAAATCTTTCTTTGTTCTTAAAATCCGCATCAAGTTAAACTAATTCATATAAACTGAGATGGAGAAGGATATTGTTTTGGTGTAAGGTAAGCGCTTATGTCTTTTCTAGGCTACGTTTGCAC
>NW_026024688.1:0-244 GCF_019186545.1 Solanum stenotomum
AAAGAACTCACCTCGGTGACCAAAAGAGTAGCGAAAAGAACTGAAAGAAGAATCCAGGAAACAGAGAAATTTGCAACGTGGGTCACTTGGAAAGGATGACAAATAATTGTTTTTTTTAAAAAAAAAAACAAAAAAATTGGGGGTTAGAGAAGTGGCCCTCATTTTTTATTTATTTACGAAAGTAGCCTTAGACGACCACATGTAGGCTATTTTTTTATTTCGTCGGACTGAGGCACCACCACTT
>NW_026024689.1:0-815 GCF_019186545.1 Solanum stenotomum
ACATCATAAATAATATTAAAGAAATATTTAGATTAAAACAACTATCGAAAGAATATTACAATAAATATTATTACATTTTACCATGAATTTCACGCTACCAAAAAATAACATTAAAAGAGATATCAAGATTAAGACACTTAACAAAAAATATTATAATAAAATCTTTAAAATAAAATACTCACCTACCACACTACCACCTACCACACTACCACTTCAATGAATTCCCCAACTACCAATTCCGCTACGAAAAATGGTATCAGAGCTATGGATAATAAGAAACACGGTAAGAAACATACGAGTAGAAAATTAAGAAAGATACAAAGAAAATTGAGCAAATTATATCCGGAATATAAACAACTTAATATCACAAAAACTGATAACGAAAAATTAAATCAGTTAATATAAGTTCAAGTTCTAATTCTAAGTTCAAGTTCAAGTTCAAGTTCTAAGTTCAAGTTCTAATTTCAAGTTCAAGTTCTATTTCTAAGTTCAAGTTCAAGTTCTAATTCTAAGTTCAAGTTCAAGTTCTAAGTTCAAGTTCTAATTTCAAGTTCAAGTTCTAAGTTCAAGTTCAAGTTCAAGTTCTAAGTTCAAGTTCAAGTTCTAAATTCAAGTTCAAGTTCTAATTTCAAGTTCAAGTTCTAAGTTTAAGTTTAAGTTCAAGTTCTAAGTTCAAGTTCTAGTTCAAGTTCAAGTTCTAATTTCAAGTTCAAATTCTAAGTTCAAGTTTAAGTTCTAAGTTCAAGTTCTAAGTTTAACTTCAAATTCTAAGTTCAAGTTCATGTTAAAATTCTAAGTTCAACTTCAATAATAAT
>NW_026024690.1:0-639 GCF_019186545.1 Solanum stenotomum
GGAAAAAGGAACACGTGTAGTACTAAAACTTTTTTTTGAGATTCAATCAATTTTTTTTGTCTTTGAAATATTTCTAGCTGTTAATTACTGTAATTTATAGTACTTTCTAAGAAATTTTCAAATAATATATATTATTTCATTTGTCCGAATTTATGCGTCACCGGTAAAATTTGAAGAGTCAATCAGATCTTTTATATATTTTTATATCTTTTAAATATTTAAGTAATTAATTATCGTGATTTATAATATTTTATACAATTATTTAGTATGGTAAAAGAAATTTAAAAGAAACACGCATCCTTCAATAGTAAAATATGGGTCCCCCTTTTTTTTTACAGGTTGACCTCCTATCTATATAGTCTTTTTTTGTCCAGAAGGAAAAAGGAACACGTGTCGACCCCAAGGTCCTCTCTATTCCCGCTTATTATATTATATACTAGTGATAAAGAGCCCGTGCTAATAATTAATTTAAAAGTTAATTTTTAATTGACGTTAAATAAATAGTTTTAAATTTTAAATTTGAATAAATTATATATATTTATATGGTAGTAAATGTTCATGTTAACTCTAAAATGAATACATCACTATTAATAAAGCTTGAAGTTTAAAGAAAATCCTTAAATGACCAAAATAACCCTT
>NW_026024691.1:0-435 GCF_019186545.1 Solanum stenotomum
GAAATTCAAATGGGACCCTCTCTTCCACTAAAATAGGTTGATTAACGACATGGCTAATAAACACAAGTCTAAAGAAGCACCATATTTAAGGTGAGATACAATATTTAAAAATTTTCTGTCATTTTCCAACAAAAGAAATTCATTGGAATTAGAGTTAAATACATAGAAACCCCCAACAGATGCATACCCTATATCCTTTGTACAACAACCAATTCAACCAAAGAAAAATGCTCTTTATCTAAAGAACTTACCTTATTTCTCTCTCCCCAACATATTTCGGATTTAGAGCTTTGATAAAAGAACCACCATGATGGAATCGAACAAGAATGTATTCTTTTGCCATGAGTTAGATTTACACTGACATGAAAAGAAAAGGGGAAAAAAGAATATCATCAGAAGATTTACATTGAATTTCGAAACTATAAATCTAAATCT
>NW_026024692.1:0-340 GCF_019186545.1 Solanum stenotomum
AAACCATAAAAACAATAATGATCCTAAACAATCTTTAAAAATCCTAAATCGAAAAAACCTCTTAGCCAAAAGAAATCCTAGAAAAACTTGAGTTCTAAACCATAACCTTAAAACCCTTAACCAAATTCCTAACTGTAATGACCCTCCAGGTCATTTTTAAATTAAAGAATTCATTTCATCGTTTAGAGCGTTCCTGTAGCGACCCCAAGTCATTTATGACTTGCTGGCACTGACTGTTCGGTCGCCTGGTCGTTCNATACTCTACGCTACATCTTCTCATGATGTAGGTTCAAGGTTCTCAACATTCAGATAACGTGGCAATCGATTCTCGATCCGTGTT
>NW_026024693.1:0-767 GCF_019186545.1 Solanum stenotomum
CGAAGAAGTTATGCCCATTTTCGTAAAAATTGTCCGGCAGAAAAAAGCAAATTCCATTAGCTGATTTTACTGTTCATTTACTGTTCACCCGCCTGAAATTTTTTTCTAAGTGTTGGACCATTTTTTTCAAAGGACTTATATTATTTCCTATATACCATTAGTTCATTCTCATCCCTAAAAACATTTCCCTCTCTACAATCCTCCATTTAAGAAGAAGAAGAAGTGGGAGCTAGGGCTTTGGATTCAAGGCTTTCTTCATCAAATTTCGTGGGAGATCATAGTTAAGGTATGGTGGTCTTGATCCTTGTCTAATTTTCCATTCAAGGAGCCAAATCCAAAGTTATTTCAAAGTATGAAAAATCTAGGTTTTCACTCAATCTCATGGGTTCTTCCACCAAATGGTTTTAAAAGGTTTCTAATGGCACTTTATGGTTATATTGTTGTTGTATTGACGATTTAAGATGAAAATACTGCATGAACCCATGATTTCTCTCTATTCCTAGTTTATGCCTTTATGAAGTGGATTGCTAGATAATGAATGTATATGAATCAAACTTGTTTAAAGGTCTTTAGATTGTTGAAGTATGTCATTACCCATGCTTATTTTATGGTGTATTGGTATGTGAGGCTTATGGCCTTAAAGGCATAGTATGAGAAATTGGAGTGTTATCATGACATTATACGAATGAGAATTCAATGAAGATAATGTGATCATGTTATGAATGTAAAGGTGTTGTTATAGATTGTTCACTGGTTTGGTTGCATAA
>NW_026024694.1:0-342 GCF_019186545.1 Solanum stenotomum
CATAGGATATGTCCACTCTAGTCATTGTTAGATACAAGAGTCTTCCAATTAGTCTCTGATATGGACCAGCATCATCTAATAACTGATCACTAGGTTCCATTGTTTTCTCCTTTACATGACTGTCATACTCAAACGAGGTCAGCTTGACATTGGCTTCTAGAGGTGTGCTAGCAGGTTTAGCACCTCCAAGCCCCATTTCTGATATCAACTCTAGTGCATACTTCCTTTGGCTTATATGGATCCCCTCTTGTGATCTAGCAAACTCCAAGCCCAAAAAGAATTTCAACTGGCCCAAGTCTTTCATTTTAAACTTCAACTTGAGATCATTCCTTGTCTGTAGAA
>NW_026024695.1:0-537 GCF_019186545.1 Solanum stenotomum
CTAACAGTGGTATCAAGAGCCCTTCTTCATGAGGGATCTGTGAAGGCAAGAAGGCTAAGGTTTTTTTTTCTCCTTCTAAGGTGAGAGTTGAGCAGCAGTAACATGGCATCCAACAGCTTCTTGGGTGCAGGCCCTCCTATGTTTACAGGAGAAAATTATCACATATGGGTGATAAAGATGAAGGCTTATCTCAAAGCTCTTAGTCTATGGGAAACAATTGAAACTGACGATGATCCTCTTCCACTTGGACCAAATCCAACTGTTGCACAAATGAAGAATTATGAAGATGCAAAGTCAAGGAAACCCAAGGCTCTCACATGTCTTCATTCAGCACTTTCAGATGTGATTTTCACAAGAATAATGGCTTGTGAAACACCTAAAGAAGTATGGGAGAAACTAAAAGAGGAGTTCGATGGAAGTGATAGAGTGAAGGCTGTCAAACTCTTAACTCTCAAAAGAGAATTTGAGATGTTAAGGATGAAAGAATGTGATACTGTGAAAGAGTATTTTGCCAAACTTATGGAGATTGTAAACAAA
>NW_026024696.1:0-260 GCF_019186545.1 Solanum stenotomum
GATTTGGGTATTCATCTCATATCAAACACGAATTGGTTCTACTCTCTGTCTTATGATAAACAACTTCTGAATGATGAGGTAAAAACATGAATATATATGTAAAAGGAGCCCTTTCTGTTTATAAGATGTGCACATATATTTATTGATAATTTTTTTGACAGCATATTGATATGGTNTATTATTTGCGTAAAAAAAGTAAGTACAACATCAATAGTCGCTACAGATACACTATTGTTGACTGTCTGTTCAAGTCAAAAATT
>NW_026024697.1:0-679 GCF_019186545.1 Solanum stenotomum
TTTCTTAAAAAAATAACATAAAATATGAGATGCGTACTGATGACACAAAAATATTCAATAAAAAATAATAATGAAATCATCATATAAAATAAATATTGCAAAGTCATAATGAAAATGATCATAATTTAAAAGTACTAAATCATGCTAAAATAAGTTTAATAAGTATTAGTTACATTACTAAATATTTAAGGAAAATTAAAATTAGATGTATTTTAATTGTCTAAACCAATGTAAAACTAAAGAACAAATATTCAATATTATTGTCATTCTTAGTGTTGAATTGATTTTCTTTTTGCATTAGTATTAATTTGATTTTGATTTATGTTTTATTATAACTATCAACATCTGTGAATTATAATCTTTATTGGTCCATTCTGAATTCTAAGTTTTAAACTTGAAATAATATATTAAAAGATAAAAACTATGGAATAGTATAAGAAATATTTTAAAATTATATCAAAGTAAATATTTTTATGTATAAAATAAAATTTTAAAATTACATATATAATGTCGGGTTGGTTTGGTCTCAGGTTGGTTTTTTATAATGAAAACCAAACCAACCCAAATATAGTCGGATTTTTTTCCAATACCAAACCAAGTCAAACCAAACCACTAATTGAGTTTTATTCACCCATTTGACTTGATTTACAGTTTGATTCGATTTTCGGTTCAATTTTGT
>NW_026024698.1:0-1208 GCF_019186545.1 Solanum stenotomum
CGTGCATTGTGTGTCTTATCGATTTCTGGAAATCTTACTTGTACCACTCTTTTATAGGGATGACTCGCATGCGTGGTAGGGCCCCAGCTAGGGGTAGAGGCCGACCTCGAGGTCGTGCCAGAGTTACAGCACCAGCCCAGGACTGAGAGCAAACTCCGGAGCCGGTGATAGAGCCACCAGCAGCTCCAGCACAGCAGCAGCCGATGGGCCCGGGACCAGCCCAGCCACCGCCCGAGCCTATGGCAGCTCCAGATATACAGGCGATGCTCGTACAGATACTAGCTGCCATTGGGGGTATGCAGCAGGCCCCAGCTCCAGCCGTTCCAGTACCGCAGGGCCAGCCTACACCAGCGGTACTAGTTGTTCAGCAGCTAGCGTCACCGGTTGTTCAGCCTGACGATTTGGAGGGCGTCATGCCACTACAGGAGCAGAAGATGCTCGGGGTGTTCCTTAGACTATCACCACCGAGGTTTTCTGGGGCAGTGGGGGAGGATGCCCACGAGTTTCTAGTTACTTGCCGCGAGCGGCTACAGACTTTGGGTTTAGTGGAGTCGAGAGGAGTAGACTTCACCGCTTACCAGTTAGACGGTCCCGCCAGGCAGTGGTGGCGTACATACTTAGAGACCAGGCCAGCTGGGTCTCCACCAGTCACATGGACTGAGTTTTCAGAGGTCTTCTTGGCCCGATTTATTCCCAGGTGCATCAGAGATCAGTTTGCTCGGTTAGAGCAGGGCTCCATGACAGTATCAGAGTATGAGGCCCGGTTCCACGAGCTCTCCAGGCATGCCGCCATGATATTACCTACTGAGGAGGAGAGGGTTCGTTGTTTTGTTCTGGGTTTAAGACTATAGTTGCGGATTGAGACTCAGTCTTTAGTCTCAGTGGGCCGCTCATTTCTGGATGTAGTGGACCATGCCCGCACTATCGAGCAGCTCCGTCGCGAGGCCCAAGGGGGCAGCGGCAAGAGAGCTAGACAGGAGGATAGCCATGATAGGCGTCGTTTCAGACCCCGAGAGTCTTATGATAGATCTCAGCAGAGGTTTCAGTCGGGTCAGTC
The DNA here is from genome assembly GCF_019186545.1 of Solanum stenotomum. Classification (NCBI taxonomy): domain Eukaryota; kingdom Viridiplantae; phylum Streptophyta; class Magnoliopsida; order Solanales; family Solanaceae; genus Solanum; species Solanum stenotomum. Next base: position 1,058 of record NW_026024698.1, read on the forward strand.
TAGTAGCCCCTTCCAGGCTTCTCTCCAGGCATCAGAGGGTGATCAGCACCGCCATATTGGTTTTAGTNTTTTAGTGTCGGTCCTAGTCGAGGCCGAGATAGTTCACAGATGGGTTCTTCTGGCGGGGGTAGCCGACCTCCAGCTCTCAGTC
>NW_026024699.1:0-314 GCF_019186545.1 Solanum stenotomum
TAGTTTTTTATGTTTACGATTTTTTAGGTGTTCTAAAAGAGGTTTTTTTTTCTTAAAGTTTTTTGGGTTTAGTATCTTGGGTATTAGGATTTATAAGGGTTTAAGGTTTAGAATTTCCTAGGGTTTACAGTTTAGTGTTTCGTTGAGTTTTTTAGCGTACGTTCTATTTCTTGGTTTAGGGCTTAGGGTTTTAGGTTTAAAGATTTTGATTGAGTTTTTTTCAGGTTTATAAGGGCTTATGATTTTCTTAAGGATTTTTTAGTTTTAGGGTTTTATAAGGTTTTAAGGTTTTTTTTTATGGTTTCTTTATGTTT
>NW_026024700.1:0-753 GCF_019186545.1 Solanum stenotomum
CTTACTTATGGTGATTTAGTAAGCACCACCAATATTGTAGCCCTTGAGCTTTGCACAGATATTAAACTCAAACATCAGCTCAAGAAAGAACAATCCTCATCCAGAAAGGAACTTGGAAGTTTCTGTAGGGATTTTGGTTTTATCACTCCACCAGATAAAATCAATAAAGACAAAAAAGAAAAATCCCATAGGAAGAAGTCTCGAAGAAGAGATGATTCTACCAGGCCTAAGAAAAAGAAATCTAGGTCCAAGAGACTTAATGATGCCAAAGTAGATGTATGTTGGACTTGTGGCAAGACTGGTCATAAAGCCAATGAATGTCGCTCCAAAACCAAGAAGAAGAAGATTAACCTTCTTAATATCGATGAAGAAACCAAAGGTAAACTTCTTGCTATTCTTGATGAACCTTTTTCTGAATCTTCAGGTGCATCTGATGAATACAGTGATGACGAAGACATTGATCTTGATTATGATTCAGACGCCAGTCAATCAGGAAAAGATTGCACTTGTACTGAAGCTTTCTGTACTTGTGATATTACACCTCAAATTCGAGTACTTTCTAATCATTCGAAAGAAGCTCTCTTTGATGTCATCCAACACATTAATGATAATGAGGCTAGGAGCCATTTTCTCCTAGAACTCAAAAATCTTCTTCTCAATAAGGACAAACCTAAAACCCGTCCGATAATTGAACCTTTCAGTATGAAACAAATCATGAATCGTCAAGATACCCTTTCCGAACCATCTATTTCA
>NW_026024701.1:0-890 GCF_019186545.1 Solanum stenotomum
CATAATAGCCCTACGTGCTGTAACAAAGGAAATTTATGTTATAAATATATAATTTTCCCGTTTTAATTTATGTGACTTGATCTAAAGTATTAGGAGGTCAAACTAAAAACATAGAAATAAAAATATATTCAGTGTAAATTTTATGTAATCTCACGAAGTAGGGTTTGATGAGGGTAAAGTATATAGAGACTTTACCCCTAGTCCCCTACCATAGAGATAGAGATGTCGTTTCTGATAGACTCTTGACTTAAGGAAAAACAATATGGAAAAAGAAATAACAAAGGTAAAGAAGTACTCAAGGCAAATACTATAAAAAATATTTGATAATTAATCATTTAGAACAGTAAGTATAACAAAATAATACGATAATCGAAGTACAAGAAACAATAGATAATAACAGAAATTGAAGGATGAGAAACTACAGATGCAATGCTACGAATACTAGTATGGAAGGATAAGCAAGACTACACTCAACTATCTACTAACCTTCTACCTTAATCTGTGTCCCTCCACCAAAATAAAATTTACATCCATATCTAAACATTATATACGAATTGTCATGTAATATAAATCATTATACAAATCAAAGTATCTGAAAAAAATCATGGTTAAATCAAAGGGAGTTAGAACAACAATTAATAATAAAATGAAAAGTAATAATTTAGGGGGAAAAACAAGTATATTATAGAGTGAAGGGATTAATAAACCTTGTAATAATCTTGTAGAGGATGTTGTTGAGGATAAACAAAAAATTAAGAAAAAAATGGCTATGAATAAAAAAGATAATGTTTTGTGAATCATGGCTTTTAAAATCTAAAAGATTGAGGTGTTTATTTAATCAAATAATAATCTTATTTGTTGACCATTTATACAATTTTCTTAAATATTAC
>NW_026024702.1:0-393 GCF_019186545.1 Solanum stenotomum
GGTTTAGGGTTTAAGGTTTAGGATTTATATTTTAGGTTAGGGTTTAAGGTTTAAGGTTTCGAGTTCAGGGTTTAAGATTTAACTTTTAGGCTTACGGTTTAGGGTTTAGGGTTTAGGGATTATGGTTATGGGTTTAAGGTTTAGGGTTTAGGTATTATGGTTTAGGGTTTAGCATTTAGGGATTTAGGGTTTAGTGTTTAGGGGTTAGGTTTAGGGTTTAGGGTTTAGGGTTTAGTGTTTAGGGCTTAGGGTTTGTGGTTTATAGTTTAGGGTTAGGGTTTAGGATTAGGGCTTAGGGGTTAGGGTTTATGGTTTAGGTTTCATAGTTTATGGTTAAGGGGTTTAAGGTTTAGGGTTTAGGGTTCAGAGTTTAGGGTTTATGGTTTAGAGTTT
>NW_026024703.1:0-604 GCF_019186545.1 Solanum stenotomum
GCGATGAAGGACTTGGGGCCAGCGAAGATCTTAGGCATACAAATTCATCGAGATAGACACAAGAAGGAGTTATCACTATCCCAAAAGGAGTATATTGAGAAAGTACTCAAGAGGTTCAACATGACAGAGGCAAAAGTGGTTAGTACACCCCTTGCTAAACACTTTAAGTTGAGTACGACCCAAAGTCCATCTACTAATGAAGAGAAGAATGAGATGTCAAGTATTCCATACTCTTCCGCGATTGGTAGTTTGATGTATGCTATGATTTGCACTAGACCAGATATTGCACATGCTGTTGGTACCGTTAGCAGATTTCTTTCCAATCCTGGAAAAGAACATTGGGCTGCAGTGAAATGGATACTAAGATATTTGAAGGGTACTTCAGTTATGGAGTTGTGCTTTGGTAGTGGCAAGTCTGAACTTGTATGCTACACAGACTCTAATTTGGGAGGAAATCTTGATAATTCAAAATCCACTTCTGGTTATTTGATCACTTTTGGAGGAGGAGCTATTTCTTGGCAATCAAGACTTCAGAAGTGCATAGCTCTATCTACCACAGAAGCTGAATATATTGACATCACTGAAGGTGCCAAAGAATTGCTTT
>NW_026024704.1:0-661 GCF_019186545.1 Solanum stenotomum
ATTTTTATAGAAGACTATAATAAAAATATGTCGTTTTGGAAATGATTATAATAAACGATTCATTATTGCTTAATTAAATGTGTGGGTATAACGTGTATGATCACTTTCTTAGCAAGTATTGTTTAAGTACATCAAATCTGTCTTTCATTTTCACAAGCGAAGATTTATTAAACTAATTGTTATTTGATATTGTTTTATCAATATTTCTTCAAAAAGGCTTAATGGTTCAGGACCACCCTTACATTATCTTTATCAACAACAACAAAAAATTTGGGACCACCCTGAACTTGACACCATTTGTTCGGTGTACACCCGAACTACTGTTGGTCCTACTTATCCCCCCTAAACTTGGTATTTTTAATTGCCTTCACTTGCTAAACACTGTCATGGCAAAGAGCATGTATACACTCTCTTTTAGGCACGTGAGAGTGAAGAAAAAGCTGAAAAATCACTTCCAAGTGGGGTATCTTGCAACAGTGAATTGCCATAGTCATATCATATACAATAGTTTATTTGTTCAAAATTGTATATTTCTTCTTACATCTTCTTAATAAACCATACATATCTTACCATATATTCATATTTTTCAATTCAAGTCTATAAAAGAGACTTCACTGAAGTTCTGTTATTTTTGCCACTTAAAAGGTTTTAGTCAAAATAA
>NW_026024705.1:0-346 GCF_019186545.1 Solanum stenotomum
TACATATATGTATGCCGAAACCTATGAGTGTTTTTTAGCTATACCGGAAGTAGTGTTAAAGAATGTGGTCATGTCTTTTTTGAGGGTTGAAGCTATTTGTCACGTTTTAGACGTTGTGAATTAAAAAGCGGTTTTATTTTAGTTTCACGTGAAATCAGTTTTGGTTATTAACTAACTACTCATTTGGTGCCTTTTATATTGTAAAATTTCCAACTCATATGTTGTTGCTTTGACAGTATGTTTAAAGGAGATAATATCCATATTTGCATACTTAAAAATTAACTAATGAAATACTAGTATGTCATAATCATAATATGTCCGTGATCATTCTATATAGCGGTTTGTA
>NW_026024706.1:0-4094 GCF_019186545.1 Solanum stenotomum
CTTGTTTTTAAGCAAACTGCCTTGCCTATATGAACATTCAACTCTTTCCTCACCAAATCTTGTATTTCCCACCCTTTTATACTAGGCTGAGAAATAATCCTATCTTTCAGATACTTACATAAAAATTTTGAATTACACAAATATTATTGGTGGTCCTGGTACATCTGTGCCTTGGGTTGTATGTCTTGATAGTGAAGTTCTCACTCCTCCTTTCCTTGCTTGCATACAACAGCCATGGACAACCACTTTTACATTTGACTCTTACTCTAGTACTCTCATTCACATATTTGTCTAACTCAACTCCTTTTTTTATAGCATATTTTGTAACTGCTTCTCTAAATTCCTTTACACTTTCAAATACCAAACCACATTGCCATATTACAACATCACAAGTAGAATCATATATCACTCTATTACTTTTCTTTCTTCCCCTTAAACTCCCTCCTTCAAGTTCATCATCAGAAACAGGTTCTTCTTTATCACTTTGAAAACTATCACAATCAGAACTGTCATAGTATGGCTCATCCTCTGTTAGCTTACCCTTGAAATTTTTTTTGCCTTTTTCAATATCCTCATACTCTTCATCAAGTCCAACTTCACCTAAAAACCCTTTTGTTTTTTCCCTCTTCTTTCTCCTCTTACTTTCTTTAAACTTTCACACATCTTCCTTAACAATCCTCAACTCCTCATGCACATCACTTGCATAGTCAATAGACTGGTCAGAACAAATAGAATCACTGTCTATGTCTTCCTCTGCATTTTCTTGGGCACTTGGTTCAACTTCTTCTTGAATAGAGCGTTCAGTTCCTTGTTGGACAGTAGGTTCACCTTCTTCTTCAGTATCAGTCCAATCTATTGAAGAATAATCATCATCAGTTTCTTGTTCGACCCTTGCAACCCCATCATTCTCAACTCTTTCACTAGATGGAAAGGAAGAAGAGGAACCTAACCCTAGATCTGATTTTTTTGGTTGTGCAGTTAAAGAACCATCAGATTCCCCATGTGCATTAAAAGACTCAACCACTTTCAATTAACCATAGATCTTAATTTTACTAAAAAGCCCTAATTTTTTGAACTAATTACCAGAAACCCTAATACTCATGCATGCATAAGCTGAACGATTTCATAATAATACATTCATTAAATGAAAATTCTAGTTGAAAATTATAAAATCCCTAATCGGAAACTTAATCGGAAACTATGGCGAAGCCCTAGCAAATTACGGCAAAATCTTAAACGAAAAATAGGGCAAAATATAAATGAAAAAGTAAATGAAACAAACAATAACACATCATAAGAGTGGATAATCACTTACTTGGTAACAATTTCAGACAAGATCGAAAGAAAATCGATCAATCGACCAAACACTTCACGAAATCGAGCAAGCCTTCACGTCTAAGAACTGCAACTAACCCAAATTCAAAAAGAGATCCGCGAAATCTATCCTTTACTCCGTCAATTACACTTCTTAGAGAGCCAAAAGTTCGTCCGTCAATTACACTTCTTACCAAAAGTTAGAGCTTAGTGAGAGGTTTAGAGATTAGTCCGGAAGTTTTAATCTAGGTGACAAAGTATGACATTTAATTATCTAGGTGGATAAAATTTATCCAGGTGGCTAATATTTATCCAGGTGGCTAATATTTATCTAGGTGTCATGTGCGTGTAGACACGATTGGAGTGATCGGACAATAAAGGTGTACGCGACGGAGGAATAAACAAGTTCAAGGGGGTAATTAAAACGAAATTTAGTTTAGGTGTACATCGTATAAAAAGCTTCAAGTTCAGGAGGGTAATGAGTACTTTTGCCTTTTCTTTTCTTTTTAAACACATTATTTTCTAAATAAAATAATATTTTTGCAAATTTTTTTCTTTTAAAATCCGATTAACTAGTATAAAAGTGAAAAATATTTTTCTTCTTCTTAATCAGTTAAAATTGAAACAATGTAATAAATTTTTGTTTATGACATTATGATTATTGTAACTTGATTCTAAAAGCAAGGATAATATTAATAACAAATGTTTACCCTTCTTCAACTCAAAAAATATTAAAAAGTAAAAATATTTGGTATTTCATTAGATTTTTTTTAAAATTTATTCAAATAAAAATTAATAATAGATTAATATGATCTTATATAGGTTAAAAATGTGTTACAATAACTTTTTTTAGAAAAAAAATGAGGTTAAAAAGAAAAAATATAATATATGAATAAGGTATTTTTGACACAAAATAACTAAAGAATATTTATGGATTAAAATATTGATAGCAAAGATTTTTTTTACCAAACTATTAATGGATTCTTTTTTATTCAATTTCACGTAGTTCAAAAAAATTTGACTTTTTTTCGTTAAAAAAAATAAAATTTTGAAAACTCTTTGGTTTTCCAAAGGATTGCTAGCATGTGCTATATTTAAGTCGGCATATAAATAAAATGGAAAATGATTTTAAAAAATGCCTTTAAACTATATGAAGTGAACAAAAAGCCTTTTTTTCGTAGTTGATAAAAAAAGGAAAAGACATATATTCCCCCTTGAACTTGTTCCGAAAAGTCAGTTACACGCTTAAACTATTATGACGATCTATTACACACTTTTACTACTTAAAAGTGAATTTATTTATCCCTAAAACTGATGTGGCAAAATAAATTTTAAAAAATTAAAAATAGGCGCGTCAGATTTATTAAAGTAGAAAAAAAATCAAAATTCAATTACACCCCACCCCACTTTCCACATCTCTTCTTCTTCACTACTCACCCTCCTTTTCTTCTTCTTCTTCTTCAACTCCATCCTCTTGAGAAAGCACATTTTTCTCCTCTTTCTTTTAAGCAAAAATCTCTCCTTCTTCCTTCTTCCTTCTTCCTTCTTCGACTTATTCTCAGCTTGCTTAGCAAATTACTTATCATCAATCTAAGTATTATGGGTTTTGATTTGTGTTTGTTAACAAAAGATTTTTTAATGTCATCGGCGGGATAAAAATTTGGGGGTTTCTTAGCCGCTGCAGCTATGACAAACTTTTTTGAGAGAACGGAAGAATCTTCCACTCGATAAATCAGCTTCATGTTTAGTGTTCTTGGCAACCATTGTTAAAAAATTTCATCTTATTGTAATTTTGCTATGAAGAACATATAATTATTAGAGAATTTTAATAATTAATTGAAGATTAATTAGTGTAAAATATAGTTAACAAAAGAAAAGTTAACTAAAAATAAAAAAAAGATGTAAATTTTTTTAATTTCTGACATGGCGCTGACATGACAGTGAGTGTAATACACCACATATTGTGAGAGTGGTGTTACATGTCTCAGAGGTAAATAAATTCACTTTTAAATAGTAAATGTGTGTAATAGATCGTCATAATAGTTTAAGCGTGTAACTAACTTTTCGGGAGAAGTACAAGGGGGAATCTATGCCTTTGCCCATGCCATCACTATTGGGGTAATGGGGGTCCAAAAATGCTCTTTTCTTTGTTGGTTTAGTCCAGAAATCCTCCTATTGTTACTAAATGGGTCAAAAATGTCCCTTTTTGAATAAGTATACTATTTTTTTCTTTTCAAACACATCTTGTTTTTAATAAAATCATCACTTTTTTTTTAAAAAAAACCCTATTTTTATTTTTATTTCTTTTAAAATCACTTTTACTAATAAAAATGTAGGAAATATTTTTTTCTTCTTAACCTCATTTTATCAATTAAAATAGAATAATTTCATATAGCCTTTTAATGGATAATACATGTCATATATAAGATCATGATAAATTCATCATTACAATAACAAATAATTATAATAAAATAAGATTTTCTTTAGAAATATTTTTTAAATTGAAGTAGGATACAAAATTGCTAATAAAAGAATAATATCATTAGCATAAAAATGTGTTCAAAAAGAAAATAAATAATATATTTATTTTTAAAAAAGGACATTTTTGACCCATCAAATAATAATAAAGATATTTATGGATGACATTATTGATGACAAATACATTTTTGAACTAAAATATAAATGGATGACATTTTAAATTTTTTTTAGCATAATTTAATGACATTTTTGACCCTGGTTAAATTCTACTAAATTATAAAAGAGAGTTTAGGTCCAAGTAT
>NW_026024707.1:0-500 GCF_019186545.1 Solanum stenotomum
CACCAACTCGTTTTTAATTCCAAGAAAAGGTTTATTTTGGTTGTTGAAGTTGTTGGTTGTGTTGTTGAAGTTCTTGCTGATTTGGGACAGGATCTGGTTGCGTTTTTTTTAAAGTGGAATCCACTGTATGTTGAGGGGTTTATGACCCCAAGTGTTTGGGAAAAGAACCTTTGAGGTTGAGAGGGTTTAGAGTTGGCAACATGAAGGAGAAAAGTTGGGCAGCTTGCCTGAAGCAAGTCTGCGTTGCAGCTGTGTTTACCTCTGTGAACAGAATCTGTTCTGTTTTGAGAATTAAATTTCGAATTTTTTTCTTAAGTCTAGCTGTCCTAAATTATTCCTAATCATCATGGGGTCTTTCCAAACACAAATCATTACCCTTGAATTCATAATTCCAATTCAAGTGAAGTTAGTTTCCAATTCAAGTGAAGTTAGATTCTAATTCAAGTGAAGTTAGTTTCCAATTCAAGTGAAGTTAGATTCCAATTCAAGTGAAGTTAGTT
>NW_026024707.1:623-729 GCF_019186545.1 Solanum stenotomum
TCAAGTGAAGTTAGATTCCAAGTCAAGTGAAGTTAGATTCCAAGTCAAGTGAAGTTAGTTTCCAAGTCAAGTGAAGGTAGATTCCAAGTCAAGTGAAGCTAGTTTC
>NW_026024708.1:0-1262 GCF_019186545.1 Solanum stenotomum
CTCTTGTTCTATGATGTCATTTTGAAATAGTTTGCCATTAGTCCCTATTTCCCGTTAAATAAATGTTGAATGTACTTCCGCGACCGATGAAGTGTGATGACAAGTTTGAGAGGCTTGTTTGGGGTTCCTTTGGGTTTCTCATTCACCATGTCACATCTAGGCCCTAGGCTTGGGTCGTGACAAGCTTGGTATCAGAGCACTAGGTTGTTAAATCCTCGGAGTCCAACACACCGCGTTGAGTAGAGTCCTAATCATGGTTGTGAACTGCGCCACGACTATGAATGGGAGGCTACAAAACGTTTTAGGAAAGGTTTCCCTTCTTCATGTTCTATGTCGTGCTTAGAGTGCGATAAGGTGATTCCTCTCTAACGCTTGTTCTTTGTATTGCTAGATCATCATGCCAGACATGAGGGGAAGACGGGCCCGATCACCGAAAGAGCCACCCACCAATGGTGAGCTCCGTGATGCACTCACCATGCTTGCACAAGTGGTAGCTAACCAAGTGCAACAAGGAGCCCAAGCTCCTCGAACTACCACCCCGGGGGAAAGGGTGAGAGATTTCATGGGGATGAACCCTCCGGTCTTCCATGGTTCAAAGGTGGATGAGGACCCACAAGAGTTCATCGATGAGGTATGCAAAATCTTGACCATTATGGATGTTGGTGCTTGTGAGAAGGCGGAATTGGCGGCCTACCAACTCAAGGGGGTTGCTCAAATTTGGTTTGATCAATGGAAGGGTAAGAAAGGTAATGGCTATGTGGTGTTAATGAGACCCCGGATATGGTGACCGGTATGTTGCAAATCTTTGATCTTGATGTTTATACTTTGATTGATCCGGGTGCCACCCTTTCCTTTGTTACCCCCTTAGTTGCTAGAAAATTTCATGTCGAGTCGGAATTGTTGCATGAGTCATATGAAGTATCTACTCCCATTGGTGTCTCTATTGTTGCTAGAAAAGTGTATAGAAATTGTCCGGTTTGCATATTGAATAAGTTGCTGCCTTGCGATCTTATTGAGTTGAACATGGTGGATTTTGATGTTATTCTTGGGATGGATTGGTTGCATGCATATTATGCTTCTATTGATTGTAGGACTCGTAAAGTCAAGTTCCAATTTCCTAATGAACCCGTCCTTGAGTGGGAGAGCCGGGATGTTGTGGTGAAGGGGAAATTCATTTCTTGCATTAAAGCCCATAGGTTGATTTCCAAAGGGTGCTTGTACCATATTGTGAGATTCAATGATGTGGAGTCTAAAGTCCCTTC
>NW_026024709.1:0-22510 GCF_019186545.1 Solanum stenotomum
TGCATATTATAATCTTTATGTCCTTGAAATTACTCTCTCACTTGACAACCTGCTACCGTAAACGAACAAAATATACACAAAAGAACATAAAATAATATTCGAAACAACAGATTTGTGATGATGTGACTCTTATTCATGTATTATATTAGGTTTATTACAAGCCAATATTACTTGACCACTTCAAGCAATTTAAAAGAAATTGACTCAATTTTACTTAGCCTCTTCATCACTTGCAGGCATCTCCAAGGGGAAATTTGGGCTAGTAACACCATTAGGGCAAAAGACAACCCTATAATTTGTACTATCACTAGGGCAAGTAAATGTACTAGTAGGATCATCTTGTGGATAGCTATAGGCATCGGGGCATCTTTGTTTGAAGAATCTTGACAAGTCAGTAGGACCACATGGACCTTGGGTGCAACAATATTGTTGTCCTCCGAACGTGGTACAAGGATTGTTACATCCTCCAGGCACCCTAAGTGAACCAGGACATTCACCATTTATATTTGCCGTGCATTGAATTGAGTGGCATTTTCCACCACTAGGATTGGTCGGGGCAAAAGTCATCGGTATATTAAATCCGTCAACTAAAGAAATGTCCCAGAAATCTAGGTTGTTAAACTGGTTCAAGGCGTATTCGGCCAGGGTGTTTGGCGGTTTACCCCATCCGGTACACTGCAAGACTCCACCACAATCACCAGTCTGACAAGAACCTCTACCAGCACCATCAAAATTGCAATTAGTACGACCCCATATACGTGCCATCGCAGTGCCCCTCGGTGCATTGATGACCCATGTCTGACCTCGATCGAGACGTCGACCACCGCCTATCGGGGTCGATGCCGCCCACACGGTGTATGGACAGTTGTTTCGGACCTCAAAAGTGGTAGCATAAGTATAAGTCACAAAAGCAAGGAAGAAGAAAACAAAAGAAGATCTCAAGTAGGCCATGTTTTTTTAACTATTTTTTTTAGTCAAGTTGTTGGATGAAGTGACAAATTGTTGGGCAGTTTATATAGGGGTGTGGAGGCTATTGAAACTACGGATTTTAATCACAAATATCAATATCACACTTGACTAATCAACGAATAATATTTAAATATGTTTAAGTAAAGGTTGAGGTGGCTCAACATATAAGAGCCGCCTACTAATTACTCCATTACTTTATATGAAAATAAAAGTCAAACTATTATTTTTTTCGATTTCTTATCTAGTGTTCGATGTCTGCTGTTCTTATTAAATCTAAATTTACAAATTAATTATGCTCTTAACAAGATTTTTTCATTTTTAAAGGTTCAATTTCACATTCATAAAGAATAGAGAAATTGCATCTGTTTCAACGGCAATCCATATGGATAACATAGAAGACAAATTTGTTTAATATAACGTGACAAGACTTTTTCTTAAAACTTAGGCTTAAGTCATCTGCTGCCTGTTAAGGTTGTCCTCATAATTCACTTAAACATCTCAACTATGGCTTATACCTATTGAACACCTAAATTATTCAAAATGTGTGTCTATTAAACACAAAATGCTGATGTGGCAAAATAAGTGCATCTCATTGCATTGAAGCGTGTGAACAGGTCCCAAACTTTTTTTATTAATAATAAACTTGTACCTTTTTTCCTTCTATGACACTTGGCATTGCATTAATTAAAATAATTAAAAAATAAACTTTTATTCAAAATGATGTCTTATAATATCCAAAAAGAAAACAAACCCACCCCCACCCCTGTAGCCTGTAGGCTATACCAGCAGTTGTCTTCTTCTTCTCCCCATTTTAATCATTTTAAACTCTGATTTGGTTCTTCATTTTTATTTTTCGCTTTTTATAAAAAAAAAAAAAAAAAAACTGAATCTGCTAAGTGCTAATCAAATTTGAAAGAACGAAAAAAAAATCGAACATCAGAGTTATAAAGGCAACTTCCGTCCATCTCTATTTCCGGTCACTTCGATCAACAAACATCACCAGCCATTACAGTTATAAAATAATATCAGAAAATTTGATATAATTCATTTGAATCCTCACGATTTCTCTTCGTCAGTGATTTTAAAATAATTTATCAAGTCAACTTATTTTTCACAATAATCACTCCATTAATCTATCTTGCTTCATGATTTGTTTCATTATTTGTATTTGACTTAATTTTCATAGCTCATAATTTATTATAAGAAGAAAAATAAAAGTTAATCTCTTCATAGGAATAGAAAATAGTGAGCGATAACGGATGAAGAAGAAGAAGAAAGGGCAAATAATTAGATGGGCGGGGAGAGATTTGCCTTTTTCTTTCTTTTTTTGTTGTTGTTGCCGCAGGAGGTGCCGACATTAGGGGAAGAAGAAGAAAGGTGGGTGGGTTCCTGTGGGAGGGTGGGGGAGGAAATTTTTTTTCTTTCTTTTTTGTTAATCAATTTTTTGAATTATTAAAGGTTGGAATTAAAAATAAATGAAAATTCATTAGATTGGGCCCACGTGCCACATGCTAAAGTCTTATTGGTTACTTTTTCAAGTACAATGTGCGTGAATTACACACACCACATTTTAAAAGCTTTATTATCATTTTGTGTTCAATAAGTACATATTCCTTAATATTAGAGTGTGTAATAGGTACTAGTCATAAAGGTGTCTAAGTGAATTATGCGGATAACTTTAGGGGGCCACGGATGACTTAAGCCTAAAACTTAATTGAAAGAAGTAACCATTATTTTTCTTTCATGGACGAAGCTTCTTTTTATATTTCTTCTGCCTCATATTAGATGATCATTTTCCATTTTACACGATGCTTAAGAAATTATAAATAAGAAGATGATTTTATTAATTCACCCCTTAAAAAGCTTCTTGAAAATTTTACAAACAAATGTGAACACTTTCAAAAAAAAAATTAATTGCAAGGATAATATAGAAAAAACTAATTAATTTTTACTTGATTTAGTAAAGTGATCAACTAAAATGAGAAAATTATATTTAGTATAAAAATCAACTAATATAAAACAGAGAGACTAGTTATCTAAGTCATTTTCTATTTCGTGTTCAAGTTTCACCCGTATTATGTATTTTATCCATAGGCGAAATTTTCGGATCACCATCAATAAAATAATGAAAGTTATTCCAATTGATTGCATCTAAAATCTTCAATTAGTAAATCTACACTTTCCCCTAAGCATTAATTCACTTCACAAATCTTCAATTTCGATCCCCTCTTGGAAAAGGGATAAAATGATAAATTTCCCCATTCTCTCTCCAACTAATATCATGATAGCTTCTCAATTTCATTGTTTCATTTTTTTTTTCCACCCCGTGTTTGGAGCCTATATTAGAGTCCCGATTAAATCTAAATTGGGCACAGCAGGGCCCATTTGGGGGTGACGTTCCCAACAAGATTTTTTTCTATATCCAGGGCTTGAACCCGAGACCTCTGGTTAAGGGTGAAACATTCCAACCCTGAATTATTTTCCACAATTTATGTGATAATATTATTCTTTTAAAAGAAGTGTAACACATATTATCGCATATTATTTTAGGTGTATTGTTTCTGAAACTTATAAGTGATAGTTTGGGTGTGTTTTTCACACTCTCAATAGTTTAGGTGTGTTTTTGACACTTCACTCTTTTAATTTTGAACTTTTTGCCATTGTGACATTTTTTTCAGTTGACGATTATATTATTTTTATAAAAGAGAGTGTAATACAAACACTATCACATATTACTTGAGGTGTTTTGTTCAAACTTATGAGTGATAGTTTATGGGTGTTTCTCTTACACTCTCAATAATTTAAATATAAAATTAAAAAAATGATAGTTTAAGTGTTTTCTAGAAACTTAACTCAATTAAATATCGTCAGTAAATCCTAGTAAAGACGTAATTTCACTGGCGATCTACCTAAGATCTATTTGGTGGTTTTTATCGTCGTTGATTTTTGTCGCAAATTTAATTGACATAAGTTATGGAATTACTTGCAGTGACATTATGGTCGCCACTAAATATATTCAGTGGCGATTTACTATGCTCCTAGTGACCAAAAAAGTCTGATTTATGGTAGCGAATTACTAATAATAAGTCCGATTTAAAGAGGCTCATATACATAACAGCGTGAAATGATTCTCAGGGCAATAAATTCAATTAACCAAAATTTAAAAGATAAAATTTCACCTTTTCATAGTTCAGCTAGGACAGTATCAATACTTTTTTGTTTGTTTATTGGTCTAAGTCTTAACACTTTACTAAGAGTTTTTTTTTAAATTTAAAAAGAACGATAATTCAAATGCACTGTTGATTTATACATCAAGTAAAGTACACGTGGGATGTAGCTCTTATTTAGGTCTTTAAGTCTATTACAAACTCTCACCAATAAAGTAAAAGTTCAAATAGTTAACTAACTGGGCTATTAAGATTTTTCATTACACCAAAGATCACTCGATCATTTGAAGTAATTTTGAAGAAAGAGACTCAAATTTACTTGGCCACTTCATCAGTACTTGCAGGCATCTCCAAGGGGAAATTTGGATCAGCAACACCATTAGGACAAAAGACAACCCTATAGTTTGTACTACCACTAGGACAAGTAAATGTGCTAGTAGGATCATCTTGTGGGTAGCTATAAGCATCAGGACATCTTTTCTTGAAAAATTTGGACAACTCTGTAGGACCACATGGACCTTGGGTGCAACAATATTGTTGTCCTCCAAACGTGGTACAAGGATTGTTACATCCTCCAGGTACCTTAAGGGCGCGAGGACATTCACCATTTATATTGGCCGTGCAATGAATTGCATGACATTTCCCAGCACTAGGTTTGGTCGGGGCAAAAGTCATTGGAATATTGAATCCGTCAACTAAAGAAATATCCCAGAAATCTAGGTTGCTAAACTGATCCAAGGCATATTCAGCCAAGGTGTTTGGGGGCTTACCCCACCCGGTACACTGCAAGACTCCACCACAATCACCAGTCTGACACGAACCCCTTCCTGCAGCATTGAAGTTACAACCAGTACGACCCCATATACGTGCCATCTTAGTTCCCCTTGGAGCATTGATGACCCATGTTTGGCCCTTATTGAGACGTCGACCACCGCCTATCGGGGTCGATGCTGCCCACACGGTGTATGGACAGTTGTTACGTACCTCGATAGTGGCAGCATAAGTGTAAGTCACAAAAGCAAGAAGGGAGAAAATAAAAGAAGATCTCAAGTTGCCCATGTTAATTTGTTGAAATTTATATATGAGGACAAATTATTTTTTGGTACTTTATATAGGGGTATGGCGGCTTTTGGCACTATGGATTTTTATTAATCATATATAACACAAAATCATACTTTGACTAATTATAAACTAATAATATTAAAATATGCGTTGGTAAAGGTTGAGGTGGAAAATATGTAAGAGCCGCCTAATAATTAATTATTTTATGAACTCTGTAACGTGACGGACCTTTTTCCTAAGACTATTTTTTTCTTAAAAAAACAGTCATTTCAATAGCTTTGACCAAAGTTTCTTCCATACTTATCTATGCTCATTTTACTTTTATCGTGTTTAGTACGCATTTGAACATAAAAATTGAAAGTAAAATTAGTTATATTTTCTTCATATTACTCGTAGTATGAATCATTTGCTAGATTAACATGAAATATACAAATCAACACGATTTTGATGTAACAGATCATTTGTTGGACCACAACTTTTTAATGCAAGTATCTATTAAAAGAACTCCTATTGATGCAAAAATCAATAAATAAATTGGGAGGAATTGACTGACAAGTCATCAAACTTATCGTCGATCCACATTAAAATAATGTTAGTATGGCTGCTTTTAGATAAACAAGTGGATCATGTACAATTGAGTTAAAAAAATATCTCCTATAAATATCTATATATACCTCTAAAACTAAATGCATCTAACAACACAAATATAAACTTAGATTCTTTAAAGAAATTGCAGAATTAAATGGAGGCAAATAAGTCTATGGTGAAGTTGGTAGCTTTCTTGATAATTTTTGCATCATGTAATTAATTCTTTCTATTTTAAATTTAATTTCTTTCACATATATTTAATATTTTTATTTATTAAAAAAATTAATTAATTATGTAAAATTATTTATGAACAGGCTTTCAATCTCTCACTGCTCAAGATTTGGAAATCGAAGTTAGTGATGGCTTAAATGTCTTGCAACTACATGATGTCTCTCAATCATTTTGTCCAGGTTTGGTTTTTACTCTATCATCTTCTTTTTTTTATTTCGGTGCTTGATATTCGTATGAGACCTGACTAAATTTGAATTTACATTGAAATTTTTTATATTGAGGAATAAAATAGTTTCTAACAATTGACGAATCTATATTTAGGGGGACCAAAATCTAAGACATCTGATAAAGAATATATAAATTAAGATTCATACTTCTTCTTTTTTATTTTCCATCCGGTGTCCGAAGCCTACATTGAAGCCCCGACTAAATTCGAATCGCGCACTCCAAACAAGATTTTCTCCATACCCAAGGCTCGAACCTGAGACCTCTGGTTAAGGGTGAAGTACTCCCACTAGTACACCACATTAAGATTCATATTTAACACTCCACAAATCACAATTCTTGTTGGTCTTTCATCTCCTGATTATTGTTGAAGTCTAATTGTTGATTTTTTCTGATATAAAATAACTTTTGATTTATAGAAGTTTTAATCAATCAATAATGACATAAAATATAAATGTGCTCTTTAACTTAGCCTTAACTGACATATATGCCCTTCAACTTTGAATGCATACAAATAGTCACTAAAACTCGTATAAAGTTGAATAAATAAACATACCCGTCCAGTGTCATACATTAAATCCGGGGACAGTTTATTATGTGTATATATATAATTGTGCATATAATATTTAATTAATTACTTGTATTTTTGTAAATTATAGGTGTGACGAAAGAAAGTTGGCCAGAACTTCTAGGGACACCAGCTAAGTTTGCAAAGCAAATAATTCAGAAGGAAAATCCAAAATTAACAAATGTTGAAACTCTACTGAATGGTTCTGCTTTTACAGAAGATTTGAGATGCAATAGAGTTCGTCTTTTTGTTAATTTACTGGACATTGTTGTACAAACTCCCAAAGTTGGTTAAACAAAATTAATTCATGTTATATATATGTATCTAGCCTCCAGAAAAACAAATTAGAGATGTATGGTTAATGTTTCCACTATAATTGGTGATTAATAAATGTGGCTTTTAATATTAATATGATTTTTCATTTGTTATACATATACTACTACAACAACAATAATCATTGAAATCTCACAAGTACTGGAGTATGTGGAAAGTGATGTGTACGTAACCTTTCCTCAATTATAACGTAAACTTGTTTGATTACCAAATGAATACATTTTAATCTATAATAGTGTACGTGTATATTAGTTATAATATTTAACAAGTTATATCCAGGGACGGCTCAACGTAATTGGGGGCCTAAAGCGAAATTTTAATTCGTGGCCTAAATTATAAATACACTTCATATACGTATTTATTCATAATTTATTTTTTTACACTATTTAGATTAAAATTATTAGTACTTAATATTGTTTTTTCAGTTACTAGTTTTAGGTAAGATTTTATCAACTCAACATTGAAAAACATCTTTTAAGTGAGGCAATTATTTTATGTATTGTTAACATAATGCTATAAGTAATAAGTTGATAAATATTAAATAAAGATAAGAGTTAGAACCATAAAATTTGACTCAAGAAGTTGATGACTTGGTATACCTCATTTTAATATGCTTATAGTAATGCTTGAAACTAAAATTTAAAAAGAAATAAAAAAGAATTTGTAATTCACTTTGTTCAACACTCTTCACTATTAATTCTTATTTTTAACAAAGTACAAAAGATGTTAAAGTGGATAAAATAATTTATTTTTTTTTAAATTATAATTTTTATCATAAATAATGAATTTTTCTATAAAAATTTTAATACATAATTTATTCTTGACAAAAATTTGGGGCCCCGAAATTTGGGGGCCTAAGGCAAAGGCCTTATTTTCCAAAGCATAGAACCGCCCCTGGTTATATCGAGAGATTTACATCTACTTATTATTTAGGAGAAATGATTTTCTAGCCTTTTATAATTTGCTTATAAGAAATAATTTTTATTATTACTATAGAATATCTGAAAAAGCTATTATCTTTCGTTCAACTCATTTAATTTTTTCTGGGATATAGAGAAGATTTAAATTAAAGCATAAATGACAAACGATAAACTGTAGGATGAATCGAAATATAGTCGATACATTAAAACTACGTGTAAAGAATCAATCAGACTGACCTTATATCATATTTCATTATAAAAACATTTAAGTTGAAGGGTATATATATATATATATACTCCACACGCATATACACAAACTTGTTATCAATGACTTTCTAGCCTTTTATAACTTGCTTATAAGAAATAATCTTTATTTTTACCTATAGAAAATCTGAAAAGGCTATTATCTTCTGTTCAAATTGTATAAGAGAGCAAGATTTCTCATTTACTTGGCCACTTCATCAGTACTTGCACGCATCTCCAAGGAGAAATTTGGGCCAGCAACACCATTAGGACAAAAGACAACCCTATAATTTGTACTACCACTAGGACAGGTAAATGTGCTAGTAGGATCATCTTGTGGGTAGCTATACGCATCAGGACATCTTTGTTTGAAAAAATTGGAAAAGAACGTAGGACCACATGGACCTTCGGTGCAACAATATTGTTGTCCTCCAAACGTGGTACAAGGATTGTTACATCCTCCGGGTACTTTAAGTTGACTAGGGCATTCACCATTTATATTAGCCGTGCATTGAATTGCGTGGCATTTCTCTCCACTTGGATTAGTCGGGGCGAAAGTCATCGGTATATTAAATCCATCAACTAAAGAAATGTCCCAAAAATCTAAGTTGCTGAACTGGTCCAAGGCGTACTCAGCTAGGGTGTTTGGCGGTTTGCCCCACCCGGTGCACTGCAGGACACCACCACAATCACCAGTCATGCACGAACCTCTACCAGCACCATCGAAGTTACATCCAGTACGACCCCATATACGTGCCATCGTAGTGCCCCTAGGCGCATCAATGACCCACGTTTGGCCTCGATCGAGACGTCGCCCACCGCCTATCGGGGTCGATGCCGCCCAGACGGTGTATGGACAGTTGTTGCGTACTTCTATAGTGGCAGCACAAGTGAAAGTCACAAAAGCAAGAAGGGAGAAAACAAAAGAAGATCTCAAGTACCCCATGTTTGTTGAAATTTATATGTGGACAAATTATTTTTGGTACTTTATAGATAGGGATATGGCGGCTTTTGGCACTATGGATATTAATCGTATTATATAACAATATCATACTTTGACTAATTATAAACAAATAATATTACAATATGATTTAGTAAACGTTGAGGTGGCAAAATGTATAAGAGCCGCCTAATAATTAATTATTTTATGAATATAGACTATAGTTACAAGTGAACTTTATTTGGTGATAACTTGGACATATAAACTCTGTATCGTGACGGAACTTTTCTTAAAACTAAATATTAAAAAGCAGCTATTTAAGATTTTTCGTGGCAAAAGTTTCTTGCATACTTATCTATGCCCATTTTTACTTTTATCGTTCTAGCCTTCTAGGTACGCGTTTGAACATAAAAAATCATAAAAATTGAAAGTAAAAATTAGTTTTTTTTTCATATTACTCGTATGGATCATTTGTTAGATCAATGTGAAATATACAAATCATTCTGATTTTAAAATCACAACTATTCTACCTGATGGGGAAGTCTATGTGATTCGTGACAAATGTTTGATTATTCTAAGTCTGGATTGGAGTCACAACTTTTAGTGCAAATATCTATTAAAAGAACCCCTATTGATGCAAAAGTCAATAAATATTTAATATCATACTTTATTTATTTTTACGATGGAGCATGGATACATTTACTAATTAAAATAAATTGGGAGGAATTGATCGACAAGTCATCAAGCTTATCGTCGATCCACATTAAAATAACGTTAGTATGGCTGCTTTTAGAGAAACAAGTGGATCATGTATAATTTAGTTAAAAAATATCTCCTATAAATATATATCTATACCTCTAAAACTAAATGCATCTAACAACACAAATATAAACTTAGATTCTTTAAAGAAATTGCAGAATTAAATGGAGGCAAATAAGTCTATGGTGAAGTTGGTTGCTTTCTTGATAATTTTTGCATCATGTAATTAATTGACCATTTCTTTCTATTTTGAATTTAATTTCTTTCACATATATTTAATATTTTTATTTATTAAAAAAATTAATTAATTATGTAAAATTATTTATGAACAGGCTTTCAATCACTCACTGCTCGAGATTTGGAAATCGAAGTTAGTGATGGCTTAAATGTCTTACAACTACATGATTTGTCTCAATCATTTTGTCCAGGTTTGGTTTTTACTCTATCATCTTCTTTTTTTTTCTTTTTTTTTTTCGTTCGGTGTTTGATATTCGTATGAGGCCCAACTAAATTTGAACGAATGTCAGGATCGAATCTTAGGTTGATTATCGGGGTCGTGTATATAGGTTCGACTGTCGGGGGTTGAGGTCAGGGTCCCAATTCAAATGTCGTGTCTTGGGTTGGGAGTCAGGGTCAGGTCTTAGGTTAAATCTCATGCTCGGATTCCGAATTTGTCATCAGATTATGTCCTAATTCGCGTGTCGAGATCGAGTCCTGGATCGATTATTGGAATTGATTTCCGAGTTAGAAACTATTTTCCTACTCTCTAGCAAAATATAAAAGATATTTTCTAGAAAACATTTTCCTTCGTACCAAACACACCCTAATTGTTGATTTTTTTCCTCGTATAAAGTAACTTTTGATTTATAGTACTTTTAATCAATCGACAATGACATAATATATAAATATGGTCTTTAATTAATTACTTGTATTTTTGTAAATTATAGGTGTGACAAAGGAAAGGTGGCCAGAACTTCTTGGAACACCAGCTAAGTTTGCAAAGCAAATAATTCAGAAGGAAAATCCAAAATTAACAATGGTTCTGCTTTTACAGAAGATTTGAGATGCAATAGAGTTCGTCTTTTTGTTAATATATTGGACATTGTTGTACAAATTCCCAAAGTTGGTTAAACAAAATTAATTGATGTTATGTACCTACCCTCCAGAAAAATAAATTGGAGCTGTAATATGGTTAATGTTTCTACTATATTTGATGATAAATAAATGTGACTATTAATATTAATATGATTATTGTTATACTTACTTCTACGGCTATATATCAGTGAAATCTCACAACTATAGTCTAAGGAAGGTGTAAATTTGTTTGATCTATAATAGTGTGTATGTTAGTTATCATATTTAACAAGTTATATCGAGAGATTTACATCTACTTATTATTTGGGAGAAATGATTTTCTAGCCTTTTATAATTTGCTTATAAGAAATAATCTTTATTTTTACATATAGAATATCTGAAAAGGTTATCTTTGTTCAACTCATTTAATTTCTTCTGGGATATAGAGAAGAATTAAATTAGAGCAGAAATGACAAACGATAAACTTTAGGATGAATCAAAATATACTCGTTACATCAAAATTACGTGTAAAGAACCAATCAGACTGTCATGACCCAGACCGTCGTGATTGGCACCCACACTAACTCTCGGTAGGAGAACCACTACTACAACCCAAACCAAGCAACTAAACCAAAACTAAGGCATTTAAGTTACGGAAGCAAGTTAAATGCTAAGGAAATAAATAGGGAGTTCCCATAAACTCCAACAAAAGTCTAACAAGAACTAAACAATGCGGAAGAAATAACTTAGAACATGAAAGTCAATGTAACAAAACATCTAACAATGAACCAAGTCTAAACAAGAAGGGATATAATCCCAACTAATGTACTAATAACTTATGGAACTGTCTAAGTTCGAAAATGGTGGACATAGACGAAAGAGAACTCATGGCAGCCCGGAAGAATTGGCTCACCCTTGAATTCGAACGATCACTGATCTCCTAAGTGAGATCTGTCAGTAGCCGTTTGAAGATGCCACGTACTCAACAAAAATAAGAGCAAGTGCAGTATCAGTACACAACCACAGTGTACTGGTAGGATCACGCTGCTATCCCACTAAGTGCAACATACATAAGTCATTACAACAATATAATCACATGCATATAACGAACATATACAATATTATCAACATATACGAACAATAAACAATTTCACATTTCTTAAGATACGCAATTATATCAAATCATTAGTCCTATCATTGAACCCAAACCCAAACAGTTAGCATACCGGAACGTGGTACCCAATCCAATAATTATGTCGGAACGCGGCAACCGATCTAAGTTAGTTATGCCGGAACGTGGCAACCGATCCATTCAACACACCACAATCATAATCACAAGTATATCCTCAAGATCATACAATTAAGTCATGATTTCATGGTAATCATCATTCACCTATCTCATTTACTGCAAGTGTGATCAATAATGCAACATTCATATACATACATGTATCATAATGAAGCAAGACCAAGCATACATCACACAATCATAGAATCACAACCATCACCTACCTCGAAACAAGCTTGAAACCCTAAGAAACTTGATCCTTCCCTTTCCGGATTCGTTCCGCTTGTTCTTGGTCTACANAAGTGTGATCAATAATGCAACATTCATATACATACATGTATCATAATGAAGCAAGACCAAGCATACATCACACAATCATAGAATCACAACCATCACCTACCTCGAAACAAGCTTGAAACCCTAAGAAACTTGATCCTTCCCTTTCCGGATTCGTTCCGCTTGTTCTTGGTCTACAAATAATCATAATAACACGGGAATCAATAAACAACCACTAATTACCCGAATTACTAACAATTCTATGAACCTTAGATCAAACCCTTGATTCTAATTATCCAAATTAGGGTTGTTTCCACCATAGAATCTATAACAAAACCCTCCCCCATCAATATTCACACATTCTATTACGTTCTACCGATCAAAAAATGGATTCGGGGAGTGAAAAACTTACCTTTAGCCTCAAGAATGGTGAAAAATGAGTAGGAGTCGCCTGGGGTTCGTTCCTTAGCTCTAAAAATCGAAAAGTGCCAAATAAGATTGTTTAAGGGTTTATTAACGACCTTAAGTCGCGTGGAACCCGCCACAGTGGCCCTCATCCCGCTGTAGCAGCCCCGCCAAAGTGGGTTGCACGAAACATAGAGCTATTTAAAGAATTCCAAAATTCCCATTTCACAACACACCTCTAACCCACGACGCTCAGAAAATACCCTTCACGCTAAGATCGATCTCGGGAGTTCTAATCACCCGAATTCAATTTCGTAAAGTCATATGGGTTCCTTAACGAGTTATCTAACTGCTCATGTAATCAAAATCATAAATAATTCACCCGATTGTTACCAGATTTCCCTACACCTTAAAGACTCCGATTTCGTCCAAATCTGGACTAGGTTGGAAAAATCCAAATACTACGAAAAAGTTTTTCGGCCCCAAATTTTCCCCCGTTAGCTTTTCTATAATGATGGGAACAGGTCGTTACACAGACTGACCTTATATTATATTTCATTATAAAAACATTTAAGTTGAAGGGTCTGTATATATTCCACAAACATATATACAAACTTATCATCAATATTATTTTGGTAATTTTTCATATCAATATGTAGCAACAAAAATATTCTTTATTGGTAAATTTATGTGGAAAAAACAACTTCATAGTTAGTTCCTCTAGGACAAGTAAAAATGCTTGTTTTATCATCATTAGGGTAACTATAAGCATATAACATCTTTCCTTAAAAACACTTGAATATATTGTTAGACCACATTTACCAGAATAACAACAATATTGATCGGTCTTAAAAATTGTAAAAGGATTGTTACATCCTCCGCGAGTTTTCAGCACACATGGACATATCATGTTAATTGTCACACCACTTCTCTTTTTTACAATAGAAAATGGAGTATGACGGGGTTTTTTTTTTTAAAAAAAATATAAAACTAAAGAAGAGTCACCACTTGAAAATGAGTTTTTTAGGTGTTCCAAGTCACCTAGTAATTCCTAAAAAAAAATCTTTTTATTTTGGTCTACGAAAAACAGAGATTGGGTAAGGAATTCTATTGACCGGAGGGAAGGTGTGAGGCACCCCCCAAGTCCCGTGGTTCTAGCACGGTCGCTTTATCAACTCATGTTTGGCTAAAATAATTTTTGGATAAAAGAATAAATTTGTGTTAGTTATTAATTTTTTTTATTTTTTTATTTTTATAAAAAATGATTGACCTAGGAGCGTAACCGCACACAAGATCACCCTTTTTAGAAATAAATACACACCAAGGATCGTAACCGAACACATGGTGGTATTTAAAGTTTATTTTATTTTTTTTCTAAAAAAAAATGGATAATTCATGGCTCAAATTTTATTTAACAATGAGAAAAGAAAAAAAAGAACTTGTTGCAACATATAGACTTGAACAAAGATTTTTTTTTTTTTTAAAATGAAATAAAATAAAATAAATATATTAAGTGTCACTACTTGATGATAACAACAAAAAGAAAAAAAAGTTTTTTTTCTTTTTTTTTTTAAAAAAAATAATGACTAGGCCCCTTTTAAACAACTAGTGATGTACTAAAAATTTTATATTGATATAATTTCAGAAATATGACCACTTTCATAAAAAAATTAGTTTTTCATAAAATGGTCATATGTTTTCTTTTGAAAGAAAATTGCAAAATAGCCTATTGTATCTAAAAGTTAAATTGCTAATCAAAGTAGCCGATTTTGTATTTCGTTTCAATAACCATTTTATGTATTTATTTAAGAGAAAAAAAACTGAATTTATGAAATGTTCAAATTTACATTATTTTTTGCAAAATGACCAGATTTACATTTTTTACAAAAATGGCCAGATTTACACTTTTTGCAAAAATGGCCAGATTTACACTTTTTGCAAAAATGGCCAGATTTACATTTTTTGCAAAAATGACCAGATTTAGTTTTTTTTTTTTTTTTTTTTTTTTTAACAGCCTCTTTTTTTTCTTTTCTTAGAATGACCAGAAACTAAAAATTAAAAAAAAGACTTTGAGATTGTTGTTTTTTTTTTAGCAAAAAGTATGGGCTATGTATCAACTTCATAATGATAAATATAAAATTCACACCTAGTTTAATAATAGAACACAAATATATAATAACAACAAGATTATCATTTAACTAATTCCAATAAAGTTATGTATCATTTCATAATGATAAGATATAATTAACACTTAGTTTAATAATAAAACACAAATATACAATAACAATGAAATATAATCATATTAAGTATCATAACATATTTAACTAATTCGAATAAACTAAACATAATAATTAAATCAAAAATATAAACATGCTTCATTATTTTTGAAGTTACATTGCAAAGTGTAAGGAAAGAAATATATCTAAAGAGATGATATGACAAAACAATGATGAAAGCAAAAACTCAATTCCACTCCCAAAAGACCACCCAAGATGAAATATATATATATATATTTTTTCTTTTTAGAAGTAATGATTTTCCTCTTCTAATTTTCTGTTCTTGTTCTTTCTCTTTTTTTTTTTCTTTCTTCCCCCTGAAATGAAAGAAGAATGGGGTTTAAATAGGGGTGGAGCATTAAACCCCCCACTCTTCTTGAAAACTCAAGAGCCAATGCATGCATTGGACTCTTTGTTTTCCCAAGGTGCAACCCAAGATGACCAGTGGAATTTCCCTTTTTTCTTTTTTCTTTTTCTTTTATTTCAAGATAAAATTAATTAAAAGACTACATTGCCCTTTTAGATGACCCATTTCTTTTATTCATTAATTGAATAATAGCTAAATGGGTCATCTGAAAATTTAGAATAGGCCCAAAAATGTCATTTTGGATGACCCATTTCTTTTACTCATTAATTGAGTAATAGCTAAATGGGCCATCTGAAAATTTTAAAAATAGGCCCAAAAATGTCATTTTGGATGACCCATTTCTTTTAGTAAAAATTAAAGGAATCCCATAGTCTAAGATCTAAATTACATTCTCTCCCTAATAATTCCAATATTACAAAAATCCCTTGAAAATTGAGAAAATCGGATACATAGGTACAGTACAGATACATTATAAAATATACATTGTAACAAAATGTTGTTGCACTAAAAAAGGAACAAATAACGTAAAATTTATTATTGTTATATTATTTTCCTAGATTAACGCCTAACTGATCATCATCATTCCATATCCTAATAGGGGACAGTTTCAGGATTTCAAAATTCAAAATTTCATCTTCTTCATTGAAGACGTTTTTTTAACACCCGGTTGAAAAATTAATAGTTTCAACTCATTAATTGAGTAATAGCTAAATGGGCCATCTGAAAATTTTAAAATAGGCCCAAAAATCAGAACAAGATCAGTCCACTAACACAAAATCTAAACATGTAAACTATTTTGAAGATCAAACACAACAAATAAGGCAGAAAAATAAAAATAAGAAATAAAAACAAAATTAAAAAAATAATAATAAAACTCAAGCAACAACTTAAATATGAACTTGAAGATCACTAACAAAACAGTACAAATCCGGCATCAAAACAACTTATGTGGTTTAAAAAATGTGATAATGACGGATTTGGATAGAGGACGAGAGGGGGGAATGGTAGACATAAATTTTCAGACGATTGGGGTCGCCGGAAAATTTCACCGGAAATTTTTTTGACGGATTTGGACATATACTTTACATCAAAGGATAGCCCTTGAAGAGCTCTACACTTTTATGTAAAGGATATAGGATGGGAATGGCCGAAATTTCGTAAATCTAAAGAAAAAGGTGAAAATTTATGTTTGGTTTTTCTTAGATCTACGGAGTTTGGCTATGAATAGGAATGAATGGTTTGCGGATTTATGTAGAGGAGGATGAAAGGAAGAAGTGGTAAAAATTTAAAGATTTTTCCGGCCAAGGGGTGGTGGCCGCCGGTGGTAGTGGCGGCGGTGGTGGTGGCCGGCCGGAGGTTGGTGGAAGCAAATGGGAGAAGAGAAAATAAAAATCAAATGGCAATAAAAATTTGATTTTGGGATTTTGTATTGTTGGTAGGGTCCCATACCCTTGGATCAAAAAATCATGGATGGTTGAGATTTAATCTTGACCATTTCTATTGGACTGGGTCAGAATTGATTGGGCCATCAGAATTTGGTCTAAATCAACCCAATTCAATCAAAAATTGGGTCATTTGGGCCAATAAAAAAAACAATATAAACAAAGACAAACTACCCAAAATACAAAACAAAAAATATGAGAATATATATATATATATATATATATATTTATATATATGTTATAGGAGTAAAATAAACACGTCAAAAATTAGGTGTTCACATTAATATCCACACTACACCTAATGCCACGGGTGCACCCATTCGATATAGGGCTAAATTCTATTGGCACGTTGAATCCAGCGATAAAAGAGACATCGAAAAAATCNTTACATCCTCCGCGAGTTTTCAGCACACATGGACATGTCATGTTAATATCCACACTACACCTAATGCCACAGGTGCACCCATTCGATATAGGGCTAAATTCTATTGGCACGTTGAATCCAGCGATAAAAGAGACATCGAAAAAATCAAGATTGTTGTCTTGATTTTGGGAATATACGGCCAAAGAGTTTGGTGGTAGCCCATAAGATTCACAATGGAGTAAACCATTGCAATCTCCAGTCTGACACTTGCCACGGCCCGAATCATCGAAATTGCAACCGATTTGGGCCAAACACGGGCTCGTGACGTGCCAGGTGGAACATAGATTGTCCAGTTGGAGTTAGGGTTGAGCTGGACACCACACTTATTGGCACGAATGCAGCTCAAACAGTGCAAGGATAATTGTTTCAAATTTCGAATATAGCTGCCTTAGAGTGAGTGAAGAGGAGAAAATGAACAAAGAGAACAAGAGGAAAAATAAACAGGGACTTGAAAAATGAAAATGAACATTTTTTTTAAAAATGAAAATGGTTACTTAGCCTTTTTATGTGTTTTGTGTGATGAGAAAAAAAAATGGTATTTATAGAGAAGAATTTGGGGCAATGTGGTTAAAAAAAAGGTATTGGAGTAGAAACTATATGATCATAGTGATAGTAGAAGTAGCAAATTTGGTATTTTTAATTTTAAAGGATAAAATAGTAAAAAACAATTGTCAAACATAAATTGCTTATAATAAACTTTAAAATCATGTGATTTTAGACATATATATATATATATATATATATATATAAGTACTTTGGATGTTATCATATATTGAGTAGATAAGTTAAAGGGAAAAGTCATAAATTCACCCTTAAACTTATCTCGAAAAGTCAGTTACATGCTTAAACTATCATGACGATCTATTACACACTTTTACTATTTAAAAATGAATTTTTTTACCCCCTAAAACTGACGTGGCAAAAAAAAAGAAAAAAAGAAAAGCGCGTTTAACAGTAAATAAAGTAAAAAAATAAATTAAAATCTTATTTTTTACTATCACCCTACCCCACTCTCCACCCTCCTCCCAACGCCGGATCTTCTTCTTCCTCTTCCGAGGCAACCATCTTCTTATTCTTCTTTATTTTTGTTCATACCCAATTTCCATCCACTCCACTATACCTCCACCAAAATCCTCTCCCCGACCCCCACCCCCCATCATATCCTATTTTAATGCTTATTTGATTTCACCATTTTCATTATATTTGATTTTTCTCTTCGGCTTTGTTGGTGGTTGATAAAATTGATGATTAAGTTAAAAAAATAAAATATAATGATGGATTTGTTGGCGTGGGGTGACAAAGAAACGGGAATTGAAGGTTGTGGAGAAGAAAAAATCGATATTGACAATGGTGATAGTGATATTTGGTGGTGGGTTTGTACCTTTTGACGGTGATGATGTAGTTTTGGTGATGAGTTTGTTTATGGGTGTCAAATTTAATTTTGTTGTGGATCTTTCTAATTTTTGTGGGGATAATTGTGATAGTATGATTTCGATGGTGAATTTGATCGTAGGTGGTGAAATTTATGGTGACTATTTTGATTTTCATGGTGAAATATATAGATTTGGTAGTAATATGGCGGCAATGGTAGTGGTTTCATGGTGATGTTCATTTTTTGAAGAAACAATTGAATGATATGGAGAATTTTAGTCAAAATTTGACATGACATCTGATGTGGCAGTGACATGGCATTGATGTGGCGCAGTGCATGTGATACACCTCCCATTGTGAGAGTAGTGCTACACGCCTTAGGGGGTAAAAAAATTCAATATTTAGTAGCAGAGGTGTGTAATAGGTCACTATATTAATTTAAGCGTGTAACTGACTTTTCGAGACAAGTTGAAGAGTAAATTTATGTCTTTTCCCTAAGTTAAAAGGTACTTATAAATCCGTTTAAACAACTTATAAACTTATCAAAATCTCTTAAATTTTTCTAAGAAAAATATATCATCTTAAAACTTCCACTACATAAATTGTGGAAAATTGTGACTCTTTCAATAAAGAATTAAATGAATGGAATGATTATAAGGAAAATTCCTATAAGGAAGAAATTTGCAAGCCACTTATATATTTGTTGAGTGTAAGACATCATATTGAAGGAACAATAGAGAAAAATCATCACATGAAATCATGATATTAATTATGGCTATATTATATTATATACTCATGTCATTTAATCTAAATTACCAAACTGCAATAATGATTAATTTGTTAATTTCTGGAGATTTAAAGTTAATTAAAAAAAAACTGCCAATGAAATTAAGAAAACGGGATTGTTGGTTCATTGGTTAACGTTTTGACTATCGATTTATCGTGTTATAAATCAAAATCGATAATTTAACTAAAAATAGACAACATCGAACTGAACCAATCAATAAACACCTGGATCATATCCGATACGAGTTACGAACCTTCCAATTTACTAGCTCTAGGAGTGAGTGGCGGAGCCAGAATTTTCAATAAGGGGATTCAAAATCTGAGAAATAGACACACGAAGTAGCCGAAGGGGGTTCGGCATCTACATTATATACATAAAAAATTATTTTAACCATGTATAAATAATATAATTTTTCGCCGAAGGGGGTTCGGATGAACCCCCTCAGTACAAGGTGGCTCCGCCCCAGAGTCTAGGTATGTGTTAACCAGGTCATTGACGTAAAAGTAGTACGATATTACTATTATTTATTCATTATGATAAAACTATATTAGTTGAAGGGAGATATACATTACACACGTAGGAGATTATTATCACATTAAGGCAACATAGTTTAGCAAACCTTTTAAGATACTTATTGTTTTGGTGGTTTTTTCATACCATTTGCAGCAAAATATGTTTTATTGCGGCATTAATTATGGGCAAAAAACAACCCTATAATTTGTACTACCACTAGGGCAAGTGAATGTGCTAGTACGATCATCTTGTGGGTAGCTATACGCATTAGGGCATCTTTGTTTGAAAAATCTCGAGAAATCTGTAGGACCACATGGACCTTGGGTACAACAATATTGTTGTCCTCCGAACGTGGTACAAGGGTTATTGCATCCTCCAGGTACCCTAAGTGGACCAAGGCATTCACCGTTTATATTAGCCGTACAATGAATTGCATGGCATTTTCCTCCACTGGGATTGGTTGGGGCAAAAGTCATCGGTATATTGAATCCGTCAACCAAAGAAATGTCCCAGAAATCTTGGTTGTTGAATTGGTCCAAAGCATATTCAGCTAGGGTGTTTGGGGATTTGCCCCACCCAGTACAGTGCAGGACCCCACCACAATCTCCGGTCTGGCAAGAACCTCTACCAGCACCATTGAAATTGCAATTAGTACGACCCCATATACGTGCTATCTTAGTGCCCCTCGGTGCATCGATGACCCAAGTCTGGCCTTGATCAAGACGTCGGCCACCGCCTATCGGGGTCGACGCCGCCCAGACGGTGAATGGACAGTTGTTTAGAACCTCAAAAGTGGTAGCATAAGTATAAGTCACAAAAGAAAGAAGGAAGAAAACAAAAGAAGATCTCAAATAGCCCATATTTGGGACTTTTTTTTAATTTGATATTATTACAAGTTATTGGACAGTTTATATAGGAGTATGGCACCTTGTACATTAATCACATATATGAATAATAAAATATTACATTGGAATAATGAAAAGGTGATTGTGGGGCTTCAAAGTTAATTATTTTAGGAGAACTATCAATGCAGAAAACTATCAAGACTTCCAGTTGATACATTGGAAAAGTCTGAAATCGTTTCAATTTATGTGATAATATTTAACAGGTACGGAATTTAAAAAAAAAAGGGAATCTTTTGAAATTTACGTCGTTAAAATATGACATAATTTATGTAATTTAAATTATTTTATTAAGAAAAAATTACTATTTTAAATTAAAGTTGAAGTGTGTTATCTTATATAGAAAAAATATCATTCTTTTTTGAAATGTGACTAATTAAAAGGGAGATAACAACATCACATAAATTGAGATAAAAGAAATAGATCCTTATTTTCTCAATCAGAGGAAATTTTTAAGCACGAATTCGACTTTATCGATACTCAACACAAATACCAGACATCAACTCCTAGGAAGAAATTTTCAAGCCATGTAGAGATAATCACGGGATGAAGTAAATAATTGTGCTGGGTGACGCTTCCAGGAAGAAAAATTTTAATATTGTGTGATAGTATTATTTTCTTCCAAAAAGTCTCACTCAATTAACAATATTCTTAACACTATATTTAGCTTCTTATATTTTTCAATTATATATTAATGTGAAATATTTATCTGCACATATTAAATTCATAATTCAAGTTGCAATTGACTGCATACAAATCAAAGACTTCGTCAATGCACGACGAGTCGTACAAATGCCTTAAAATTTGATGGGCTTATATTTTAGACAAAATATATTATTATTATAAGTATTTTTAACAATAAAAATTTGTATTATTTATTTCAATTTTTAGTTTAGAATTATAAGATTTAATATTTTTTTATTTAACTTCAAATATCATATGAAGTCAAAAAATCAGATAAGCAAATTGAAATTGGAGAGTAGTATTTATTAAAAAGTAAACCATATGAAAGAAAAAAATAACTTTGCATAACTTTTTAAGAAATATATTAGCAACTTTGTATTCTAAAAAAAAATTTAGAAGAATAGACTTCAATTATTTTTTTTATAAAAGAACAGTATTATTATTTTTCAAAAGTTGAAAACCTTCGATTAATTTTCGGCTTTACACCATTAAAGTGTTTGAACCGCCCCTTTTTACGAGTACGGGCTTAACTTATTACTTTGATCGTCTCAAACTATTTGTCGTGTTTATTTTTTACACGTTTCCTAAGAAAATACTTATTAGGAAGAATTTTGAGTGTTTTACCCTTATTTATATCATGAAATATAATTTCTTTTCATTGAATGTTTACCGTATTTCTCTATTTATGTGTCTCCATAA
>NW_026024710.1:0-366 GCF_019186545.1 Solanum stenotomum
ACATCTTGCTTCACCTCAACTCCCTCTTTTTAATTTGTTAGGCATAGTTTTTGCTCTTCTTTGTCGCGTTCATTAAAAATATATATATATATATATATATATATATATATAACAAATACAAGTTACGAGGTGTAGTTATTACTTTATTTCTACTTCTTATACTTGAAAGATGACCAGTGTTAAAAAGAATAATTTCTTTAATGCTAAAGGATATAATTAACATAATTATTAACTTTAATTTTTAATTTCTAAAGTGATAATTATTTTGAGACAATATTTTTAATGTTAAAAAGATAATTAAAAAGAGACGGAGGAAGTACATCTCTTGAACGACAAATTTTTTTATTATGGATGAGGGACAACTAG
>NW_026024711.1:0-204 GCF_019186545.1 Solanum stenotomum
ATGTGACCGCAACTGCCTTGAGGCATAATCTATCACCTTACCATGCTGCATAAACACACATCCTAAGCCCACTCCCGATGCATCACAATACACTACATACCCTTCCGTGCCTTCTGGAAGTACCAATATAGGTGTTGAAGTCAATTTATT
This sequence comes from Solanum stenotomum, assembly GCF_019186545.1. Taxonomy (NCBI): domain Eukaryota; kingdom Viridiplantae; phylum Streptophyta; class Magnoliopsida; order Solanales; family Solanaceae; genus Solanum; species Solanum stenotomum. The sequence goes on from NW_026024711.1 coordinate 151, forward strand.
CTTCAGTTCTTGGAAGATTCTTTCATATGCATCGCTCCACTGGAACTTGACTTC
>NW_026024712.1:0-1157 GCF_019186545.1 Solanum stenotomum
TAAACCGACATTATTCATTTTAACTTATGTAAACAACATAACAACTTTTGAACTTTAACTACATTAGTTTTGACTTAATTCCAACAACTAAATTCACTAACTAAACCGACATTATTCATTTTAACTTATTTAAACATAACAACTTTTGAACTTTAACTACATTAGTTTTGACTTGATTTCCACAACTAAATTCACTAACTAAACCGACATTATTCATTTTAACTTATTTAAACAAAACAACTTTTGAACTTTAACTACATTAGTTTTTTTTTTGATAATAGTAACTGTGTATTCACACCAAACTTTAACTACATTAGTTTTGACTTAATTCCAACAACTAAATTCACTAACTAAACCGACATTATTCACTTTAACTTATTTAAACAACATAACAACTTTTGAACTTTAACTACATTAGTTTTGACTTAATTCCAACAACTAAATTCACTAACTAAACCGACATTATTTATTTTAACTTATATAAACAACATAACAACTTTAACTAGTTTAGTTTTGACTTAATACAACAACTAAATCCACCAAATAAATCACATTATTTATTTTAAATTATCTAAAGAACTTAACAACTTTTTAACTTTAACTACATTAGTTTTGACTTAATTCCAACAACTAAATCCATCAACAAAGTCACATTATTTAATTTAACTTATTTAAACAACTTAACAACTTTATAACTTTAACAACTTAACAACTTTTTAAAGCCAAGTGTCAACACTAGATGGACACAAATCAATCTTGCAAGAAAATCAATTTTGTCATCTATAGGATCAACTAGTGTTGATACTTATGCTTAACAAATACATTATTCCCAAATTAAAGCTTAATAGCAACACTAGATTGACACAAATCGATCTTGCAAGAAAATCAATTTTGTCATCAATAGGATCAACTAGTGTTGATACTTATGCTTAACAAACACATTATTCCTAAATTAAAGGTTAACAGCAACACTAGATGGACACAAATCGATCTTGCAAGAAAATCAATTTTGTCATCAATAGGATCAACTAGTGTTGATATTTATGCTTAACAAATATATTATTTCTAAATTTAAAGCTAAGTGTCAACACTAGATGGACACAANTTGCAAGAAAATCATTTTTGTCGTCAATAGGATAAACTAGTGTTGATACTTA
>NW_026024713.1:0-1210 GCF_019186545.1 Solanum stenotomum
CATTTCTTTTTATAAATATATTGGTTATTTCCTCTTCTTATGTCATATATTATGAAATTTGAGAAGTTATTGAATTTTTTATATGATTCTAAAAATATTTTAAATTGTTAGCTATTGTGATTTGTAGTACCTTTTTTTTTACAGAATTTTGAAAATAATATTTATTACTCTCTTTGTTCTAATTTATGTGGCACATGCAAAATTTCAAATATTAACCATTTTTTATATGTCTCTTTACTATATTAAGTTGTTAATTATTGTATTTTATAGTACATTTTGAACTTAATTTTTAAAGAATATATGTTATATTCCACGTCCCAATTTATGTGGCATTAATTGATAGATTTGTTGGAGTCGAGAGAATATTTTTGTTAATTATTGTAATTTATAGTTTCTTTTTGGTCAATTTGAAACAATATATGTTCTTAATTGATAGATTTTTTGGAGCCGACAATTTTTTTTGTTAATTATTGTAATTTATAGTTTCTTTTTCGTCAATTTCAAACAATATATGTTTATCATATAATCCATTTTATGTGGTAGCAATAGAATTTAGAGAGTCAATTAAATTTTCTATATAACTTTTAAATATTTAAGCTATTAATTATTGTAATGTATAGTATTACTTATATGATTTTTGAATATAAATGTTACCTTTCTTATCCTAATTTATATGGCATTGATAGAATTGAAAGTGTCAAATAATTGTTAATTATTGTAATATGATATGTAGTACTTTTTATTTAGTTTTTACTATTTTTAAGCATACTAAGTATAGTATTACTTATATTATTTTTAAATATATTTAAATCTACTACTTATATATATATATTTTAGTAGATAAGTGTGAATGTGAGGGTATTTTTAAATACCCAAAATAAATACCCTCACTTTCACACTTATCTAGTACTTATATTATACATTATATGTATTATATAGTAATTTTTTTTTAGTAGATAAGTGTGAATGTGAGGGCATTTTTAAATACCCAAAATACCCTCACATTCACACTTATGTTCAACCCTCTCCTTTTTTTTGGTGCCACGTGTCGAAAGAGGAGTGAATTTATTCACTCTTCTTATATAGTTTTACTATTTTTAAGCATACTAAGTATAGTATTACTTATATTATTTTTAAATATATTTAAATCTACTACTTATATATATATTTTTTAGTAGATACGTGTGAATGTGAGGGTATTTTTAAATAC
>NW_026024714.1:0-436 GCF_019186545.1 Solanum stenotomum
CTTGATAAATCGGGTCGTGACATTTGGATTCAAAATGAAGGAGAAATCTTATGTTGAAGTTGAGGGAAAAAAATGGACGAAAATCGTCCTAAAATCTGGAAATTTCCAGATTTCCCTCCGCCGCCACGTGGCGTCGCGTGGCTCTACCACGTCACTGCCGCATTAAAATTCTACAACCCTTCAAACTTAAATTTCGATGTTTCGGACTCGTTCGAAGTCGGAAAAATACAAATCATATATGGAATTTGATTGGAAACGATATTTCGGACTCAACGGTGAAGGCGGAATTTCCATTTGGAGATCGCTTCGATGAAAAGTGGGTCCCACACCCAGTATCGTTTTGAGCCAGATTCCACAACTGCCATCTAAAGCCTCGGGAAGTGAACAAAGGGTCGTTCTATACCAAACTCGATCTTCCGAAGCTAACCTAGCTATC
>NW_026024715.1:0-277 GCF_019186545.1 Solanum stenotomum
ACAATAGATTTTGTAGGAATCTATTTATGTGAACCAATTTTCTCGTGCGGTCAACTTTATGTCACTTTATCCAGAGCTAAAACTTCCATAAATGTCAAAATACTAATACGTTCACCTACAGTTGAAGATACAATGCTAAGTTAATATCTCAAATGATCACTCAACTTTGACTAGTTTACTTAGAAAGTCACTCAATTTTGAGTAGTTTACTTAGAAAGTTACTCAATTTTGTTTTATCACTCAAAAGTCACTCAACTATTGATATTTCACTTAGAAA
>NW_026024716.1:0-17390 GCF_019186545.1 Solanum stenotomum
CACAGAAATGACAATGAGGGTCATTACAGAAAGTATCCATGGATGGATAAGCTAACATACCTTGGATACAAACCTCTCACAAAGCTTGGAAGATTGGAGGAATATGACCTAGCTTGACCCTTCTTCTTCTTCTTTTTCTTCTTCTAGAGAGAGAATTTCTTGGAGGGAATTGGGTTTCTTTTGGGGATTTAGAAATAATGATTTGGATGACTTAATTAAGGGTCTAAAGTTTTTATATAGTTAGTCTAAACTAGGGTAAAACTACATCACTTAATAACTAATTCATTTTGAAAAGTTCCATAAGCCAACACTTAACCGACTTAAACATGCCCACTGCCTCACTCACGAGACCACACCAATGGGCTGTGGGTGGACCCACGGGGCGTGCTGCTCTTCCGTGGGTGGTGGTCTGCAACTCTACTTTTGGGGTCCTAACCCACGAGGCGTAGACCCCCTTACGGGGCATGGGTCCCCTCGTGGGTGCACTGCCTTGGGGAAGATTTTTGGGTGGTTTGCTACGGTCCTTTTCAAGGACCCTTGGTTGGTCCTTGGGGATTCATACCTTGAACTTCTAACCCGAAATCTATCATTCTAAGTACGGGAAGTTAAATCGATGACTCTAACCCTCACGTCAAGCTCTAGTTGACCTACTACACTATGAGGTGCTACATTTTCCATGTATTATGTTATATTTATGACAATTACTATTCATTGGGACTTAACTTAGCACAGAGAGAAATTTGAGGTGGAGGCTCAAATAGGGTTGTCTCTAGTAGATATTATATAGTTCCAAACAAAATGCCCCTGTAGGATTTTCTTAAATGACCTAGCTAGTGGATCAACAAATAACTTATGAATCATGATACGAAGTTCTGCCTTTTCAAGTACAATCTCCCATCTCCATATGGGAGTTACATCGTATTCCATGTTATAGCTCACATATTCTATTTTTTGTTACAACTAATATCCCATCATTTGAGCTAAAATTACTTCAAAGATTTTATAAAGGTTTCGTTATGATTTTAAGATGCATTGACGATGTTCATTATTTATGATTCTTCTTTAAAGATTTTTACTATGTTTTAGCTTTGTCATGCATATCATGTTTTCCTTTATGTTCTTTTATGATCATGTTTTATGTTCTTATGCATAACTCTCATATTTAGCACATTCCATGTACTAATGCATACTTGTGCCTAAGTTGTCTCCAAATGTAGGGTCTGACGCTTCTCCCCTTCCCTCTCATGGCTAGTGATCAAGTGCTTGATCGTTGACGGCTTGATGAGTCTTCATATTTTGAGGACAATGTCACCTTTACTTTGTTTTCTTATTTTTTAGGTTTTCGATGTTTTACATGGTGTACGGGTTACGTCTTGACCACTCCTTTTGATGTATTAGATCGGCTTGTCAAGACTATGAGTAAACTTGCGCTATTATGTCAAAATCTTTCGTTATATCAAATTCTCTACTTTTTTCTATTATTTTGTGTATATGTATGTCTAGGGGCTTGTATAGCTCCTCTTAGGGTCTTATATGTCATATCACGTCTAAGGTGTACTTTGGGTGGTGAGAACTTGGTATTCTAAGCACAAGATTTTAGAAAAGGTCCTAAGATGTCTGACAAACCGCATTGAGTAGAGTATTTTTCATGAGTGCGAAGAACACCACATTTATGAATGGGAGGCAACAAAAAATTTATGAAACTTCAGTTCTTTCATTACTTGAAAGTCGTTCCATAAAGTTTATCTCTATAAAGATCCTTCTCCTAAATCTTTTCAGGTGCTTTTTTGGGATATGGCCCCTCGAAGAGCTCATGTTAGAAGAAATACGGGTTAAAATGTAGAGCCCGAGGTTCCTCAAATTCATGTTGATCCTTTGGACGAGCAAGTGACTCATTTTAAATTCTGAGCCATTTTCGAAGTGTTGGATCAAGCTATGACAACCCAAGCTAATAGATAGGCCATTGATATCTTGATCCCATATGTGGGTATAACGGTGGAAAGGATAAGGGACTTCACTAGGATGAATACATCGAAGATCCATGGTTCCAAGGTTGATTAGGATCCTCAAGAGTTCATTGATGAGAAATATAAAATAGTGGGAATTATGGGATTATCTATGGTGGAGAAGGCGGAGTTAGCCTCTTATCAACTCAAAGGTGTTGCTCAAGTTTTGTTGAGTCAATGGAAGGAAGAGAGAACGATTGATGCGGGTCAACTTGATTGGGAGAAATTCAAAGGAGCTTTTCTTGATCATTTCTTTCCTCGTCAAATGAGCAAGGAAATATGAGTGTGAAGGAGTATGCTTTGAAGTTTACTCAATTGTCTAAGTATGCTAAAAATATGGTTGTTGACTTTAGATCAAGGATGAGTATGTTTCTGTCGGGTGTTTAAATAATGTCGCACCGCCATGTTTATTAAGGAGATGGATATCTCCTGGTTAATGATACATTCCCAACAAATTGAAGAGGAAAAACTCAAGAAAAGGGCAAGGACTAGTGATGGTGTCTTTTCTCATTCTAGGTCCAGTGGACATGGATGTCCTCAATTCTGGAAAAATTTTCTGGTCAAGGTTCTTCCAATGCTCTATCCTCTAAGTTCAACAAATATAGGGTGTCTAACCCTAAGCCTTAATGTGTAAATAGTGGTGGATCTTCTATATCGACTTGCATGAGGTATGTCAAGAAGCATGATGACAAATTAGTAGCCGGTATGGATGGTTGCTTTGGTTTGGAAAGAGTGGTCACAAAGTGAAGAATTGTCCGTTGCAAGCAAACAAGGGTAAGGATGGTAGGCAAGCTTGGCTGGTGGTTTTGGATCAGGTGATCCTCATCAGAATAGATTCTATGCTTTTCAGTCTCGATAGTTGCATGAGGATTCTCTAGATGTTGTGACCGGTATGTTGAAAGTCTTTCATTTTGATGTGTATGATTATCTTGATCAGGGTGCTACATTGTCATTTGTTACTCCTTTTGTATCCATGCGATTTGATGTTGATCTAGAAATCCTTTCTAATCCCTTTCATATCCCTACTCTCGTTGGTTATTGTGTTACTGCTAAAAAAGTTTATAGAAATTGTCCTATTTATGTTTCTCATAGAGTCACTCATGTTGACCTTGTAGAGCTTGATATGTTAGATTTTGTTGTTACTTTTGGGGTCAGGCATCCCAGCTTATTCAAATTTTCCTTTCTATGTTGTGATCTTATAAATTGAGAATATTGAAGTTGTTCTTCGGTGCAGATGTACAGCAGCAGTAATCCAACTAAGATTGCAAATCCTGTAAATGATGTGAGCGTTCAGCTTGATATCAAAGAGAAAAAGTGGAGGAAGGTTAACCCTCTATCAGACTACTCTTTGTGAAATGATTCCATTTAATCAGCTCCATGATGATTTGAATCTTGACCCCAACGGCTATCTTCATGCATACAATATAAATGATATCCAACTTATCTGCTGTCAAACTGATGCAAATACTCTGTGGCTGGTTCCGGATGTGGTTCAGAGAAGATTCATTCTGTCTCTGAAAGATATGAAAGTCAAATTTTATTGTGTTCTTAAAAGGGACAGGCCTAAGGACAAGGAGGTTGTGAAATACGAAAGAACACTTGATCCTGTGGATTGTCCAAAGCCATGGGAAGTTAAGTAAGTTTTGAATGGTTCCACCAATAGCTTCCGTGCATATAATATAATTTCCTATATATATTCGCGTGACTAGTTCTAGGGAAGTTAGGACTACTGAAGAGGAGGTAAGATGGTCTTACTAAACTGAATATTTATATGTTATGTGTATTTTCATGTCACCAGAAGGTAGATAAATCTTAACAATTTTTTTAACATGTTAACATGTTAATTTTTGCATTTCATATTCTTGGTTGTATGCAGCTAAAGATATATGTCCCAATAACTGATTTTTATAGGCAAATGGTGTTAGCGCGGATATCATTTTAAATTGGGGAGTCTCCGAGTGGTGGTCCTTCCATGATATCGACTCACTGGATGTAAAAGGCTTCGGAGGGTTGAGAGGGCCTATGGCCATAATTGTATCAGAGGAAACACCGCATAAGTAATGGATCATTTTTTACGTAAAATGAGAAATTAAGTGTATTATGTTGATCAATAACAATTTTTATGCGTTCTAGAGGGCTTGCTAGGTGATACTCTCAGCAAATTCAGTATATGGAGTCTCTACATCACATTTGTTTTAGCAGTTTGTCGCTTCATCAGACTGCAGTGCTCCGACCTAAGAATGAGAATCCCATATGAAAATCTTCCTTCATGTGACAGGTAATACTAAGTCATGGTCTGATTATTAATAGCGCTGTAATTAAAATCGTACACTTCTACTTAAAGCAAAAATGTCTGATTTCGGTTCCACGCAGATTTATTGCCATATGTGAGGATATATATGCTGCTAGAGAAGAGGGTGAGCTCGTAGTGGAGGAAGTCCTATACTGGACGGTAGTGAACATATACAGGTTTCCGCACATGTTGCTCGAGTATACTAAGTCTGATTAGTCTAGTAAGAGTTTACTCTCAACTGCAATTGATATTTGTCCTGACGCATATGTAGAAGAGATACTAACCAATACCCCATATGATTCATCTGTTATCCCCGCAGTGAAACATGCCAAAACTTCCCAATGATCTTTTATTTTAGCTTGAAGTTGAGCAGATGACAGAAGCATTTGTAAATATAGGGCAGAGTGCAAAATATAGCAACAGTTTTGTGTAAAACAAACTTATAGTTTTCTGGCAATGAAAAGGTTCTCAATTCTCATCCATCTATTTGTGTTCATTTATGAGTATTTACTGATCTTACATCTTCTGGTATAAGATACTAGTGCTTTTGTTTTGTCTAAGGTCATACAATTCACGAAAAGTAAGAGTCGTTACTTCAAATTCGATTATAATATAATCGTCATTTTAGCTATTTTTCTTATATAAATTTCATTTTCTCAACTGAAGACCGAAAGTAATAATAAGCTGTTGAAATATAGATATATATATATATATATATTTTTATTTTTATTTTTTTTAGAAAAGTACTCGATATCTCACAATATCTGAGTTCAAATTGACAGAAAAAGTATTTGAAGTTAATTATTGAATTGAAAGAAACATAACGTGAAAGTTGAAGTTGTACTTGGATAGGGATAAGACACAAATATCCCGTAGACTAAGATCGAAATCTTAGAGACATACCTAAACTTAACTGGAGTCCTATTACCTCCTAAACTAATTTAAAATGGAATAAATACACCAAAAATGATGACATGGCATAGAAAGTGTGCACACTCTCTTGAAGGCAAGTGATGAGTCAACAAATTTGACACATGTCATTTTTTAATTGGTAATTTTATAATTAGTTAGTACACATATTTATTGATATTAAAACTTATATATATTTAATTATTTTTATTTATTTATTTTTAAAATATTTATTTTAATTTCTTTTAACATTAATCTTTTTTTAAAATTAATTTATTATCTTTTCACTTTCAAATATATTTTGAAAAATTATGTGTATTTTTTTAATAATAATTTAGAAGTGTCCTTTAATTTTAACTTTTAAATTCTTTTATGTTTTCATTGATTTTCTTCACTTATTTTGATATCCATTCAAAATGAACCTATTTTAAATACAAGGTTAAATTTGAAATCAAATCAAAACGAAAGACAAAGTAAATAAAATCAATAGAAAAATAAAAGAGAAAAATCTATGAATGAAGGTAAAAAAAAATATCGATACAAGGTAAAAAAAAAGTGCATTAGCTTAATTTAGCTACAAGATAAAGAAAATAAGAATATTTTATTTTTATTTTTTAAAACAAACAAAATGTTAAAAAATGAATTTCTTATAAATAAAATAAAATAAGATAAAAAATAACATTTACACACGTGGCAGACGAGTGTGTACAAACACAACTAACTTAGGTGGTTGAAAGTGTCATGTCAGATGCATAAAAATACGAAAAGAAAATAAGTTCAGGTGTATCTTTAGAATTTCGGTCATAGTCTAGGGGTACTTGTTCCTTATCCCTACTTGGATATGAACATTACTAGAAAACAAACTACATGAAACTTGAATATTTGTGAGTGGATACCTATATTTCAATTTGACCTGCACCTTCAATCAGTATTTAGATTTCATTTACTTTCTCCGTAAGACTTTTAAATATTATAGTCTTAATTTTAAGATATGACAAATATATCAATTTTATAGTCTTAAATGGTTAAACATATCGAAAAAGTTGAAATAAAAAAATTACTATTTCCTCTGTCCAACAATAGCTGTTCACTATTGACTTGGCAGACCCCTTAAGAAAACAATAAATAATATGGGTAATATTATTATATTATTCTTTGACTTTATTAAATTTAATGTTTTGATAATGTGTTAGATGATAAATAATATTTAATAGCAAGGATAAAATAGACACAAAAGATAAATTATCTCTTTATTTTCTAAATTGGACAAGTATTGTTGGACAACTTTTTTTAATATAGTGGACAACTATTATTGGACGGAGGAGTAAATAATAAAAAAGTATTATTTCTCAGTGTTTTAGATTTGTACCTTTTGGAGTCAATGGGACTGTCCATAACCATTTTCGAGGCAAGGTTTATATCCACTATGTTAAAAATAGTTGTTCAATAATATTTGCTCAGTTTCAGAAATCAACAGATAATTTATACTTTTGTATCTATTTTATCCTTGATAATAAATACCATTCAATATCTAAAACATTTTCCAAATCATTAATAAGTATATTTAAACAGTAATATAGCAATATTACCTCTATTATTGATTGTTTCTTAAAGTGTGTGACACGTCAATAGTGGGAAATTATTGTTGGACATAGGAAGTACAATGGAAGGAAAAAGAAAGAATTATGATACTCAACAAATATATCAACGATGCGCTAGATGCTGATCTTGGTTACCTACGTCTGCAACATAGGACGATGCAGGCCAACTGACATTAGTACATTGAATGTACGAGTATGCGATTTGGAATCCTAAACACAACTTAATCTTGAAAAGAATCTGAAAGGAACTGAAGAACTTACCTGGTTCAACTCAACTCAACATAACTGAACTCATTTCAATATAAAGCAGTTTAAAAACATGTGCAATATAAGAAAAAAATTGTTTAAAATATGATGTCAACTCTGTGTATTTAGAAATACAATAATAACTCTGTATATATGCAAAGATGCAATATGAACTCTATTTGTATATAAAAATACAAAATATTGTTGTGGGAGTTTCTCTAACCGACAACCATCACTTAAAAGTTATAGTGATGATACAACGTTTTACCTCATGCTGCCAAGGACCTTCCTATACTTTGCCGGGGGTATAGAACCTAACTCACTAAGTGGATCCACTAGTCTATGCTAAAAAGCACTAAAGGAATCATCTAAAAAGTATGACCCTTTTCTACCCATGGTGGCTACATGATTTATGGGGGATGTGAGTTGTCTAAACTCTCCCCCATATCGGTGCTCACTACTACTCGCAAAAAAATAATATTAGCTCTTATGTTTAAAAACATACTTCTTTCTGTGATTTGAGATTAGTGCTCAAAAAGTTAGCTCAAAGGCTATCTTGGAAATCAAAGTTTCCTCTCTTGCTTCATTTAGAAAACGATTACTCATTTCTGAAAACTATCCCAAAGGCTCCTTGGAAATCTAGGCTTCCTTTCTTTTTTAAATGCGAAAACATTTTAAACCCTTTAGAAATACATAGCCCCCATATACTTTTGAAGAAATGAACTTCAACTTTACTCTTTACTGAACTCAAAACTTAAGTCTAAAAACATAGTTAAAACATTTGCTAAAGACTTTTGGAAAACTTTATGAACTTCTCTTAACTTGACTTGAATTTTTTTTTTTTCTTTTTTTTTTTTACTTTCCTTGAATTGAATTTATGGATTCAAGGATTGTGATTTGTGTAAGGAAAGATCTTATGACGTTTAGGAATGATTTTATATAACTAAACATGAGAAAATGATCAATAATCGATTCTGTGGAACTGCTTCGCGATGCGGAGGTGATTAAAAATCTTAGGTCATGAATTAAATTTTTAGGCAGAACGCTTCGTGTCCACTCCACGATGCCAAATAACTTTTCCCAAAATTGGGGAGTGGGTCCGCGACGCGGAGACACTACCAGATTTCGACCGACAAAATTTCTTCCTCGCTTTTCAACTCTAAACCCTCTAAACTTCGATGGATCTTTTCCCAAATACTTAGGATCACTTATACCCTCAATATATGATAGATTCAAACCAAAATTACACCCAGAAACATGAATCAAACCCCAAGAAACTTCAACAAAACAACCCACAAGAATTCAACCGAATTTCATGAAGAACTCAAAAGATTTACATTCAAATCAAACATATTTCGCTGAATTGAATCATGATTGGTGCGTGGTTGATCTAAAACAACGCATGTGATCTCACATACCTTGTAGGGATCAGCCCCGATGAAATCCACAAGCTAAACTCGACAATCTCGACGAATTTTACTTCTCTTCTCCTTTCTCCTCTTCTTTTCTTTCTTCTCCAAGCCCTAGCATATTTTGGTAAAAGCGTAAACTGATCTAATTCTTTTTAGACCCTAACTTAATTACCAAAATCGAAATAAAATAATTGGGCAAGGACAAGACCAAACTACCCTTTAAAAATCCGGATTGAACTTTCCTTATTCCAACAGCCCAACTTCTAAAGGGGATATCTTACTCATATTAACTCGGAATCGCAGAAACTCTGTGGCGTTGGAAAGATCATTCCAAGATATTTCCTACCATAACTGAAAGTGCTCCTAAATCATCCTGAGCTATAAGTTATGGCCGTTTGAATTTGACCAAAAATTCACTTTTTTCCTAACTTAACATAATTTCCAGATTTTCATTCTTCCCAAAAATGACTATTTCAAATTCTTAGCTTCTTCCTAGTTATTTCAAATTGCGAGATGTTACAATATCTCCTCCTTGGGAACATTCGTCCTCGAATGAGATTACTCTTTCTAGGCTAATGGTGTAATATGCAACATTCAGCTCAAACACCCACAAGCAAATGTGAAACAACATGTCAACTTATAAATAAATACTAAGAAATGATTAGTACCTTAATTCGGAACTTCTCCGGATTCGAGGAGATGTGGATATCTCTTATTCGTATCCTCATCAGCTTCCCAAGTAGTTTCTTCAACAAATTGGTTCCTCCAAAGGACTTTGACTGATGTTACCTCTTTTGTTCTCAATTTGCGAACTTGGCGATCTAGAATTTGAACTGGAATCTCTTCTTGAGATAAACTATATTTGATCCCAATATCTTCAGTTGGTATTATCAATGAAGGATCACCCATGCACTTCTTCAACATGGAGACATGAAATACTGGATGAACCGCGGCTAACTCTTGTGGTAGCTCCAACTCATAAACTACATTACCTACCCTTTTCGTTATTCTGTAAGGGCCAATATAACGGGGACTAAGCTTCCCCTTCTTACCAAACCTCATAACACCTTTCATGGGTGAAACTTTCAATTAACCTCAATCATCTACTTCAAACTCTAACTCTCTCCTTCTACCATAACTATAGGATTTCTAACGACTCTGGGCTGTTTTCAATCTCTCTTGAATAACTTCCACTTTCTCCATAGCTTGACGAACTAAGTCCGATTTTATTAACCCAGCTTCATCAACTTCAAACCATCCAATAGGAGATCTGCATCCTCCCCCAAAAGGATCTTCGTAAGGAGCCATTTGGATGCTAGAGTGGTAACTATTGTTGTAAGCAAACTCAATGAGAGATAGGTGATCATCCCAATTACCCTTGAAATCAATCACACAATCTACTTTGATACCTCAAACACTATCTCCCCCTTGTTCCAAAAGCCAATACTTTTTATTATGAACCTTTGCCTTTAACTCAATCAACAAAGGATCTTGGTCTTTCTTCTCTTTTACTTCTGACACTAATGATGATTCAACCCCATTAATCACTATCACATCCCGAGCCTACACGCTAGGCGGGACCGGCACCCGGAGACCATTTCTGGCCCCAAGCGAACCCTTGGTCTGGCTTTCTTAACTCAGTGGAAACCTAACTCAACAGGATAGCTCAATACAAATACAAGGTTACAAAATAACTTAACTTATATAAGATGGCCACAAAGGCAACTCGAATCTCAAAATAGAATATTTACATATATACATAGATGAGAGACTCAAAACTAACTAACTAACTATCTATGAAGCCTCTAAAGTACTGAGATGGATGTTGGGACAGACCCCACAACATCCTAATAAAACAAAACTTAAGAACGCAAAATAATCGAGTCCTCCGAAAAGCAAGGAGGCTCGCCACTGACTCTAAAGTGCTTAGCTGGATCAACGACGTGCAGGATGCTGATCTGGGGTACCTGTATCTGCATCGTAATAAGATGCAGGCCAACTGGCATCAGTACATTGAATGTTCGAATATGCGAGCTGGAAAACTAAGCAACATAGGCTAGAAGGAAATCTGGAAGAAACTGAATAGCTTACCTGGCTCAACTCAACTCAACCTGACTGACTTCTTTCAATATAAGACAATTTTAAAACAAGTGCGATATAAAGAAAGACTGCTTAAAACATGATATAAACTTTGTGTGTATACAAAGACACAATAAGCCTGAGATATATATAGAAATACAAATGAACTGATGTATATAAAAATATAATACTTTCTGTGTATGAAAATAGAATAACTGTTGTGGGAGTTTGTCTAACCGACAACCATCACATAAGAGCTATAGTGATGATACAATGATCGACCTCACGCTGCCAGAGCATCCTATACCCGACCAAAGTTATAAGACCTGAACTGCCTAATGGATCCACTAGTCTATTTGGAAAAGGATTCATCTAAAAGGTATGATCATTTTCTACCCATGGTAGCTAACATGGTTCTATGGGGGCTATGGGTACTTTGAACGCTCCCCCAAGTCGGTGCTCGATACTACTCCCAAAAGTGTACTGACTCTTATGTTTTTAAAACATATGGCTTCCTGTTGATTTGAGATAATTACTCAAAAACTAGCCCGAAGGCTCTTTGGAAATCTCAGTTTCCAACCTTATTTAAATGTAAAAAGATTTCTTTAAAACTTCTTTGGGAATACATAGTTCCCTAATAACTTTGAGAAATGAACTCAACTTTATGTTCTTGACTTAACTTGAAACTATATACTCTTTGCTTGACTTGCAACTTGAGCCTTAGAATGAAGTTAAAACGCTCAATAAAGACTCTTGAACAACTTTAAAGACTTGTTTTGACTCACTTCTTTAACTTCTAGACTTAACTCTTAATTTCACTTGACTTGGAAACTAACTCTCCTTGAATTGGAATTTGGATTCAAGGTATATGATCACACATTTATTGATGACTCCTTGACGTTTAGAAGTACTTTGGAGTGTTGGAAACAACTAGGAAACATAGGTACAATACCAAGGAACATGGCGTCCTTGGCGCTCTACAAGGCGCGGAGCGCCAGCCCTTGAAGCTCAGAAGGCCGGCTGAGGCGCTCTGTAGGGCACGGCGCCCCAAGGGGTGAAGTTCAAAACACTTTTTGGGGCGCTCTGCAAGGCGCGACGCGCCACCCTTTTTCCCCAACAACTTCGACTTTTCTTCTTCTTTTCTCCAACTCTAAACCTTCTAAACTCTAAAGTTTCCAACCCCAAACATTTAGAATCATAAATCCCTCAACATACCATAGATTTCAACCCAAAACACAACCGGAAACATGCCCAAATCAACAAGGGACTTCAACAACACAATCAACAACACAACCAAACAACTTCAACAACATATCCAATCTTTTTTCAATAATAAAAATGAGTTTGATGTGTGGGGGAAAGGATCAACCCAACACTAAGAACTCACATACCTAGTAGGGATCACCCTCGACGATATCCACGACTATCTTTGACTGAACTTGTTTGATCTCCTCTTTCTTCTCTTCTTCTCCTCTTCACTCTCAAGCCCTAGCTCTCACTCTTTAAAATGGGACCAAAATGATCCAAAAATCAGCCTAACACCACAATATAACCCTAAAAGAAATAACTAGGGAAAAGACCAAAATGCCATTAAAATTTCCGGACGGATTCCCTGCCAACTGTCCAACTTTCAAAGGGCATAACTCGTTCATACGAACTCGGAATCAAGCAAACTCGGTGGCGTTGGACAGATCATTCTACAAGCTTCGAAATTATAACTGGAACTACTTCTAACTCATCATGAGCTAGGAGTTATGACTGCTCAAAGTTGACCAAAAGCTCACTGATTTCCACACCACCAATTTTCCAGATTTTTCATTTTTTTGAATTCCTTCAAAAAATGACTATTTCCGATTTTTAAGCCTCTTCATAGTTATTTCAACTTACCGGATGTTACAATCACCACCACTCATCCTTCTGTGGAATCCATTAGTCGAACTCCTAGACATGCAAGTCTATACACCCCTTTTGGTCACTATTTCTTATCTCCCTCAAAATGGGCGGTACTACCCATAACAATCTACTCAAGGCATCAGCAACAACACTAGTCTTACCTGGGTGATAAAGAATACTCATGTCATAATCTTTGAGTAACTTTAACCACCTCATTTGTCTGAGATTAAGCTCTTTCTGACTAAACACGTACTGAAGACTCTTGTGATCGGTTAACACATCCACATGAACACCATAAAGCTAATGATGCCATATTTTCAAGGTAAATACTACGGCAGCGAACTCTAAGTCATGGGTTGGGTAATTCTTATCATGAACTTTCAACTGTTTGGAGACATAAGTCATAACCTTGCCATTCTGCATTAACACAACCCAAACCAACTCTAGATGCATCACAATACACCACAAAACCTTGAGTACCCTCTAGTAAAGTTAACACTGGGGCAGTAGTCAACATCTTTTTCATTTCTTGAAAGCTTTTCTCACAAGCTTCAGACCATTGAAGCTTCACTGTCTTTTGAGTCAATTAGGTCAAATCGGACAAAATGGGAGAGAACCCCTCTACAAACCTTCTATAATAGTCAGCCAAACTGAAGAAACTCCTAATATCAGTTGGAGATGTGGGTTTAGACCAATTCTGCAATGCCCCAATCTTCTGAGTATCAACTTTAATTCCCTCTCCTGACACAATATGGCCTAAGAAGGGAACATACTCAAGCTAAAACTCACACTTAGAGAACTTGGCATATAACTCCTTATCCTGTAGAGTTTGGAGAACTATTCTGAGATGACTAGCATGATCTTCCTCATTCCTCAAATAGATTAGTATGTCATTAATGAAAACGATAAAAAAAATATCAAAATAAGACTTGAATACTCTATTCATAAGGTCCATGAACGCTGCAGGTGCATTGGTTAAGCCGAACGACATGACCAGAAACTCATAATGACCATAACGGGTCCTGAACGTTGTCTTTGGAATATCATATTCCCTTACCCTCAACTGATGGTAGCCTGCTCTGAGGTCTATCTTTGAGAAACACGAAGCACCCTGAAGTTGATCGAAAATATCATCAATTCTCGGAAGAGGATAGTATTCTTGATGCTAACCTTGTTCAACTGATAGTAATCTATACACATTTTAAGGGAACCATCTTTCTTCCTCACAAATGGGACCGGAGTGCCCTAAGGTGAGATACTTGGTCGAATGAAACCTTTCTCTAAAAGATCTTTCAACTACTTTTTTAACTATTTCAACTCTGTTGGTGCCATGCTATATGGAGGAATAGAGCTAGGACGAGTATCTGGAAGAATATCTATACCGAAGTCTATTTCTCTCTCAGGGGGAATCCGGGAAAATCATCAGGAAAGACTTCTGGAAACTCTTTTACTACGGCAAATGGCTGAATAAGAGATATCTCAACACTAGAGTCATTAACTCGGACTAAGTGATAGACACACCCCTTGGAAACTAACTCTCTCACCTTAAGGTACGAAATAAAATGACCCTTAGGCACTGCTGAACTGCTCTTCAACTCTATAACTTGNCTGGAAACTGGAACTTGACTACTCGAGTTCATCTATTGATGCATAACAGGCATGAAGCTAGTACATACCTAGAATGACATCAAACTCTACCATGTCTAACTCAATTAAGTCAATCATGGTACTCTTGTGATTGGCGGAACTGGGACAATCATGATAGACTATTTCTGCTAGAATAGAATCACCAACAGGTGTAGAAACACTAAATGGTTCACTAAGTTGATTAGGAATAACATCAAATTCATAACAACATAAGGAGTTACAAAAGAAACTTGCCT
The DNA here is from genome assembly GCF_019186545.1 of Solanum stenotomum. Taxonomy (NCBI): domain Eukaryota; kingdom Viridiplantae; phylum Streptophyta; class Magnoliopsida; order Solanales; family Solanaceae; genus Solanum; species Solanum stenotomum. The sequence goes on from NW_026024716.1 coordinate 14,323, forward strand.
CTCGGTCTAGCAAGTCATAAACAGTAAAGTCAAAGACTTGGATCATACCGGTGACAACATCTGGAGAGTTCTCTTGCTCTTGGTGATTAGTGATCGCATAAAGGTGATTTGCTCCTCCGCCAGTATCGGAAGTAGCTCCTCTAGGTGGAGTCCTGTCTGGTGGAGCAACTGATGAAAATTGGGCTCTATTGCCCCTATTACCATTACCTTGCATGTTCTCAGGACATTCCGTCATAAAATGACCATTCTGACCACACTTGAAACAACCAGTAGAGCCCTCACAACAAATACCTGAGTGGTTTCTGCCACACTTAGCACATACAGGAGGCTTACTACCCCTCTCTGCCATACTGCCTTGAGAATAGGCAGATTTAGCTCTGAAACTCAAGGAATTCTGACTATTGTACTCACAATTGCTCTTAGGTGCAGGTGCACTAGCAGATGATGGGGCAGGTCCCTTCCGTTTCTGTTGGAAGGAAGACTCGTTCGCACTACTCTTTTGCTGCCCGGATTCATTCCGTGATGTCTTAGCCGTTTTATTCTCAAACTCTTCTCTATCCTTCAGCTGGTCCTTCTCAACTTATTGCACATGGATCATCAGCCTTGCTATACCCATATCACCTATTAGCATGGCTGCCTTACTTTCCTTATTTGACAGACGAGGAAACCCAACAACGAATAAACTCATCCTGCTCTTCATGTCGACAACCATATTTTTACTTCTCTTACCTCACGAGAAAAGAAACGCCCCATGAAAGCACTCTCAATACAGTCCAACTACCAATCGATTACACGTAAGCACGACTTAGAAAGAAACTTTTATAGAGATACATTCTATCGCACGAAGTGAGTATAAAAGAACTGAAGGAATTCCTAAATATTGCAACCTCCTAATTATAGATGTGGTGTGCTTCACACTGATAACTAGGACACTACAGACACAGTTTCATAGACTCCCTAGGACTCTTGAATTTTGTGCTCTGATACCAAGTTTGTCTCACCCCGAGCCTACACCCTAGACATGGTCGGCACTCGAGAATCATTGCTAGCCCCAAGCAAACCCTTGGTATGGCTTACTTACTCAGCGGGAGACTTTAAGCATTAAGAAAAGGATTCATATGCTAAATAACACAACTGTCTCAAACTGAATTCATAATGTTTTTAAAATAAACATTTAACTTAGCCAAAATGGCAACTCAAATATGAATATAAGCCAATAACAAAATGATGACGAATGAACTAACATCTGACTGACTATCTATGAAGCATCTAAATCAACTGAGATTGATGTCAGGACAAGCCCACGACATCCTAATGAACTAAAAATGAAAAAGTAATGAATAAATGGGATCCTTCTAAATGCAAAAAGTCTCACCAATAACTCTGAAGCTTAACTTGATCAATGATGCGCTGGATGCTGATCCTGGTTACCTGCGTCTGCATCATAAGACGATGCAGGACAACTGGAATCAGTACATTGAATGTACGAGTATGCGATTCGGAATGCTAAACATAACTTAAGCTTTAAAAGAATCTGAAAGGAACTAAAGAACTTACCTGGTTCAACTCAACTCAACATAACCGAACTCATTTCAATATAAAGCAGTTTAAAAACAAGTGCAATATAAGGAAAAGTTGTTTAAAACATGATGTCAACTTTGTTTATTTAGAAATACAATAATAACTCTATTTGTATGCAAAGATACAATTTAAACTCTGTTTGTATATAAAAATACAAAATACTGTTGTGGGAGTTTCTCTAATCGACAACCATCACTTAAGAGTTATAGTTATGATACAACGTTTTGCCTCATAATGCCAAGGACCGTCCTATACATTGTCAGGGTATAAAAACTAACTCACTAAGTGGATCCACTAGTCTATGCTAAAAAACACTAAAGGAATCATCTAAAAAGTATGACCATTTTCTACCCATTTGTCACGACCCAAGCCTAGGGCCTAGACGTGACCGGCGAATGGGGAACCCAAAGGAACCTCAAACAAGCCTCATAGCATATCATTACACATCCTTGGTCACGGAAGAAATTAAAATGACCATAAGCGATAAGCATAATCAAGGGGAAATCGGGACTAAGGGAGCAAGAAAAAAAAAAGAAATGATACATAAATACCATAGATGAGTCAAGCTCAAGCATAATACACAACTTGTCCAACACCACCTCTAAACATAGGTACATTAGCGGGGGCCAAGACAAACAACTGGGCTTACCCTCATAGACAAAACATAACTAAAAGGAAAAGTCTTATACATAGCAAAAGATCATAAGCAACGTCCCCGGAATGGAGGACTCACCAATAACCTTGATAGAAAATCGTATTAGCCACGCGGAGGACGAGGGTCAAGCGGTGCTCCGGTCCCTACATGGTGACATCATGTAGGCATAGAGTATGCGTTAGTACGTTTGAATGTACTAAGTATATGGGATGCAATGCAATGCAACAAGGGATGGACATCATAGGCAAAATGCATAATCGTACCCGATAGATAGCATATTAATGAGATGATACGTATAATGATGCTTATATAAAAATCATATTTAGTAGGGCATAGTATATGTGTAGTGAGTGACCATCAATATAGTATTTCCAAGGCCTACCACCCCCTTGGAGAGGCGAAAGAGGTACAAACCCCTCAATGTGGTTACCCGGGCCTACCACCCCCCGAGCTAGGGACCAAGGTACAAACCCCTCGATATGGTTATACGGGCCTACTACCCCCCGTACTAGGCAACCAAGGTACAAACCCCTCGATACGGTTATACGGGCCTACTACCCCCCGTACTAGGCAACCAAGGTACCAACCCCTTGATACGGTTACCCGGGCCTACAACCCCCCCGAGCTAGGCTTGGTCGACTCACACACTATATGGAGAAAATCATATACATGTATCCATTTCATCATCATTTCAATACTTATATAATCATCCGACTCATAGGACGTACATTGGACCTTCCATTTCATAAGAATTCTATAAACGACATTTTATCAAACATATGGTGGGCTACTTGTTCATGTAAAGAAAATCATGTGTTTCAAGAGTACTAAG
>NW_026024717.1:0-936 GCF_019186545.1 Solanum stenotomum
TCTTTTGAGTACTAGAGCCTGTCTTGGTCAGGGCCGACTCAACAACATTGGAGGCCTAAAGCCAAACTTAAGAGAGGGGCCCTAATATTTAATTTTTTTCATTATATATACTTTTATTTAAAATCTACTTTTCTAGCTATTTTAGATGCGAAGTCATTAGGTACTGTTTTATAATCAATTTGTTTTAATAATTCCTTTTCAAATGATAATATAGCTAATTCATTCAATCTCTCATGAGACATTGTTGATCTTAAAGAAGATTTAATCAATTTTAATTTCGAAAAAACTTCTTTCGGCTGGAGCAACAGTTACAGGAACTGTTAACATTATTCTATAAGCAATATGTGTATTTGGAAAAGAATCAAGTCTTTTTGTTTGATAGGGTATTTTCATTAGATCATTATCTTCTACTTGTATTATTTTCCTCAACACTTTTAATTTAAAAAATAAATCTAAACCATCAATATCAGAATAACTATTACGTGTTAAAGAAAGTTCAAAGTTAAGACAATATTTTTTAAAAAAATTCTCATCATCTAGTGATCTCAATATTTTACCACTAAATAAGAAATCAAAAATATTTCCATATGCTTCAGTTGGTTCAAATATATTTTGAAGTGAAAAAATAGTTTGATCTACTCTACATATATAAAGCAATTAACTTTAAAAGATTCTTCAAGGGACTTTGTGATTTCGCTATCAATATTTTCATCAAAGTGTTTCTTACGAAATTCAGGTTTATTTTCATCTCATATGCAATTTTCTTAGTAGAAATCATAACACTCATAGTATATATAATTTTTTTCTAAAATAAAATATATAAGTAATTATTTTTTAAAAATGGGGGCCCCAAAATATATGGGGCCCCAAGCGATGGCTTTAGTGGCCTAGGGGTTAAGACGGCCCTGGTCTTGGTTGACTATTTCACTAAGCGTT
>NW_026024718.1:0-233 GCF_019186545.1 Solanum stenotomum
CTATACTTTAATTTTAACAATGGGAAAAATACCTTATTCCACATACACCCATAACATAATTTTATTTTTACTTTCAAATAATTATATGCATAGGAGGGTGACGAGCGAGATTTGTCTATGTATTTAAGATAAATGAGAATCAACAGATACAATTACATCTAATATTGCTCCCATGAATCCTAAGATACATGCATATGGACATATCCAAAATCTACTAAGATTCTTTATATTTT
>NW_026024719.1:0-496 GCF_019186545.1 Solanum stenotomum
AAAATGTGATTATTTGAGGACTTAGAGCTAGCCGGTTTTTTATGTGAGACCAAAGTCCATTGATTATTGGTAATGTTACCTTTTTTGGCTTCATCTTGCATTGATTTAGTAACCACGACTGCATTAGGTGAATCCAACTTGCTATCTTTCATAAATCTAGACGATAGCTGATCTGCAGCGAATTGTGATGTAACGATCAACTGCCTTGAGTTATTATCTACATTATTTTGTGCCTCAACATCAATATGGACAGGAGTGGACGAACTCGTTGTGGTCGTACCAAGTTGCTCACTAATCTTCGAAGTCAGTGTCCCAGGTAACATAGTTTTTGTATCTTCTTTGTTCCCAGATGTTGCAGCAACAAGTAGGGGACCTGCTTCATCAACTCTTTCCATACTATTTTTTTCAGAATTGGAAGAAGTTGGTAATGTTACCTCTTTTCCAGTTTGTTGAAGAGAAAGAACTTTATTTTTCTCATCCAAAATTGATCGCAAAT
>NW_026024720.1:0-796 GCF_019186545.1 Solanum stenotomum
AATGGTACTGCCGCAAATATTCCAGTCTATCTTAGAGGATCACATCTTTGATGACAAGAATATCTTCTTGGAAATCCTCCATCAGCCAACACTCCCCCTCAAGCGGGTGAATGGATATCTTCCATTCCTAGCTTGCTTATTAGATCTTGAAACATATTGTTTGGCAATCCTTTTGTTAAAACATCAGCAACCTGATCTTTTGTAGATACAAATGGCGTACAAATGAGTCCGTTATCTAATTTCTCCTTAATGAAATGTCTGTCTACCTCAATATGCTTAGTGCGATCATGTTGTACAGGATTATGAGCTATACTTATTGCTGATTTATTGTCACAATATAGCCTCATAGGTCCTTCCCATCTTATCTTCAAATCATTAAGGATTATCTTTAGCCATAACAACTCACAAACTCCCATCACCATGGATCTAAACTCAGATTCTGCACTTGATCTAGCTACTACATTTTGTTTTTTACTCCTCCAAGTCACCAGATTTCCTCCTAAGAAGGTGCAATATCCAGAACTTGACCTTCGATCCACTAATGAACCAGCATAGTCCGCATCTGTATAAGCTTCTAAAACCATGTTTCCTCCTCTTTTGAATAATATTCCTTTTCTTGGACTTCCTTTAAGATATTGTAGAATCCGGTTGACAGCTTGAAGATGCATTTCTCTAGGATCATGCATAAATTGGCTAACAACACTTACAGCAAATGCAATGTCCGGCCTTGTATGGGACAAGTAAATCAATTTCCCTACAAGCCTTTGATACCACTGAATCTTCTGGAGCATTGCAC
>NW_026024721.1:0-258 GCF_019186545.1 Solanum stenotomum
GTTTTCAAAGAAGATAGAAAAGAAGTTGTTGACGAAGCATGGAAGAATACTGTTTTGCAACCATGCCTAGATATTGTGGAAAGATTTCTGAAAAATGATGATCACGATATTAGTACTGAGTGTACATAAAATATCATTATCTCTATCTTATGTTATTTTTTCTCTTGGTCACTTTAATTTTTGACCTATTTTGTACAGTTTGTATCAAACTACAGATATATATACTATTATTGTTTGTAAAATCATTGTTATTTATAG
>NW_026024722.1:0-258 GCF_019186545.1 Solanum stenotomum
AGGGTTTCTTAGGTATTTTTAAGAATTGGATTTCTTAAGATTTAGGGTTACGTAGGCCTAATATATGGCATAGGATTTTAAGTTTAGGGTTTTTTCTAGGGCTTATGGTTTCGAAGGGTTTTTTTTTTTCCGAGTATTATAGTTCTAGGTGTTTAAATGGATTTTAGGGTTTANGTTTAGGGTTTCTTAGGATTCCATACGGTTTGGGTTTAAGGTTTAGCCCTATGATATAGGGTTAAGGATTTAGAGTTTCTTAGG
>NW_026024723.1:0-258 GCF_019186545.1 Solanum stenotomum
AAAATGACCCATTTTCAAGGTCAAACGAACCCTAGAGTAGGTAAACTTCCTATTTTACTAATTTTTGTGTGCTATAGTCCACAGATTTTTTGGTGATCCGAAATTCCGACCTCATTATCACCAAAATTATACCTGGACGTCCGTTAAGACCTTATCTATGGGGCCAGTTGGCCCTCACGGCCAAAATTGCCCATTTTCATAGTCAAACGAGCCTTAGAGCAACTAAACCACCCATTTTACCAATTTTCGTGTGCTATA
>NW_026024724.1:0-872 GCF_019186545.1 Solanum stenotomum
AATGGGGGTCCGGGTCGGGTCAGTCAACCATAAGGTGTGGACTCACGAGACCCCGTCTACGGTCCGTGAGTCGATCTACGGTCCGTAGATCAGGACCGTAGATCACAATTATACTCAGACAATGTTAGGGACTTACCTGGGATCTACGGACACCATTGACGGTCCGTGGATCAAACTATGGACCGTCGATGGGGTCCGTAGACCTCTGCACCAGACCATTTTCTGCAGATTTCTTGCATGGTGTACCTGCACATGAAGCAACCAATAGGCTATTTTTTTACATTTTCTGGACACTTTTTAGACACGGACCCTATGTTACTTCTAGCCAACACTAAGACCTAAAATACTTAAACCCCTACCTACATTGATACAAAACTGCAAGTAATCAAAGAAAGCTAACTACATAATGTGAAACAGAACTCTATTGTTGGCTAGATTTTACATCTTGGGTTGCCTCCCAAGCAGCACTTGATTTAACGTCGCGGCACGACGCAGGTATCTTGATTATTCAGACTTCATCAAGATTGCATGCATCAATCACTTCTTGCACAGTTTCAGCATCTCCCAGATAGATTTTTATCCTTTGCCCGTTCACCACAAACCTTGTTCCATCCTTATTTTCAAGCTCAACCGCTCCATGCGAGAGCACTTTTGTGAGCAAAAATGGCCCAGTCCATTTGGACTTGAGTTTGCCTGGAAACAAGCGCAACCTAGAGTTGAATAGCAGCACACGATCGCCAACCACAAATTCTCGCTTTTCAATTCTTTGATCATGATACCTCTTCATCTTCTCTTTGTATAAGGCTGAACTTTCATACGCTTTTAGGCGAAACTCATCAAGCAGGTTCAAGTCGTTCATCCTTTGATTAGAT
>NW_026024725.1:0-582 GCF_019186545.1 Solanum stenotomum
TTTTAATTTATAAAAAGCGACGAAGTTCTGCCACTGCATGATACACCTGTAAGCATTCCACCTTGTGATTATCAAGCTCAATTCAAATGTTTATCAAAATAGTAAGAGTTATAATATTATGTAGAAATATTGAAAATTAGGATAAATGAAAATAGAATAGATTTGTGTTCATGAATTGATGTGTTATTCATAATTTTAATTTAATATGCCATATTCCTAAAGCTGGAAATTAATTCATCATGAACATGTTCAATGTTTGTTGATTAATTACTTTTCAAGATTAAGATTTTTTCCACAATTTTGGAACTGGAAGTGGTAAAGTAGAGAGTTAATTTGGAGATAAGCTAGTAAGGTATATATGAGCCTCGACATAATGCTTCGTTGTCACACCACAAGTTGATAACAAAAAGAGATATGTCACGACTCACGAGACATTTAGGAGGAAACTATGCAAGTTTTTCTGAATCAATGTAACGTTAAGTTTACTTTCATCATTTGGAATCACTGAAGCTTCATACAACTAAAAATGAGTGTTGGTGTTTGAATGTTGAGCAGATTCCATTTGGCCCAATCCTGTCTAGT
>NW_026024726.1:0-791 GCF_019186545.1 Solanum stenotomum
TGTGTCTCATATTCATCCATCCTCATATAAGTGTCTCAGAACTCATGCAACAGATAGTTCACACATGGGATGAATAATGAATATGCACATGTCATCAATCACAATCATATCATGATCACATCATAGTATTACGCATCATGTGTCTCAATTACAACCATATCACGATCACATCATAGCATTACACATCATCTGTCTCAATCACAACCATATCACGACCACATCATAGTATTACACATCATGTGTCTCAATCACAACCATATCACGACCACGTCATAGTATTACACATCATCTGTCTCAATCACAACAATATCACGACCACATCATAGTATTACACATCATCTGTCTCAACATCAATGTCTGTATCAATCATTGCCTACTCATGCTCTTCTATCCCCTCAATATCAGTTATCACATGACTTATTCAACAAATTCAAGTCACATATAACACATTTAGCTCGTTTTATTCCCCATCTTTCAATTACAATAATTTCAATCAACAAATAAAACTCATCCTCAATCCCCATTACTCCCCAACACAATTAGGAAAGTAGTCATGTGTAGTCTAAGAGTTTAACAAATTTTAGAAGTCACTTGCCTCAAAACACTTCAACTAGTAACTCAAATTTGAGTTTTACCCTTCCGAGCACGCCCAAATCACCACAATCTATTCATAAATGGAATCTCACAATCAATACGAATCTAAACAACACCAATATCGTGAAATTTGGAGAAAAGGGTAAAATGGTCAAAAAAATCTCGTTTCAGAAAATATTCTCGAAATCTGGAAATTT
>NW_026024727.1:0-629 GCF_019186545.1 Solanum stenotomum
GTCCGGCGGGCCGGGGCGGGCCGACCCGATCCCCCTGCCACCACTAGTCTATGCACCATTTTAGACCAAAGAGAAATGCACTAGCTTCAGCTGTATTACTAGTTCCATTTCCAAGAGGAAGGATGAAGGCCATGATACAGTTGCTATTTGAATCTCTCACAATGCCACCTCCGCCACTTGAGTTTCTAACACATGTCCCATTCGAGTTCATTTTGACAAAGGGTGAAGATGGTCTAATCCACTTGATAGGAAACGAGGTAGTACCAGCAAAATTGGTTTCCATGAGCTTGAGAAATTTTTCCCAATCACCTGGTATGTCAAGATTTGGGAAAATCTTCTTAGTTAGATGACAAATGTTGAAGGAGATTTGATAGGTAGATCTTGTGATGGATGGTCTTTCCTCATCATATCTAGAACTGCATCTTGATCTCCAAAGCTCCCACATAAGGATAGATGGGAGGATCTTTAGTACATAGGTGACCACATGATTTTTGGAGGTGCAGTTCCAATATTTGTGAAGTAGATCTCGAAGGTTAGTATTTCTGGTGATGATGCCCGTCCTGCCAGCAAAAGTACTCCACAATAGTTGTGCAAAGTTTCCTGTCACGACCCGATTTCTCAAGTCATGA
>NW_026024728.1:0-227 GCF_019186545.1 Solanum stenotomum
TGTGGGATTTCACTAGTGGGTTCTTTTCGCCCATTAGTTCCCTAGAATTCAGTCAGTTTCTTGATTCCCTTATTACGAATAGACATAGGGTTCTACAATTACAGCAGATCATCATGAATTAGTTATTAACATGTTCCAAATCAGATTATTATGTTATTTCTCAGTTTATTGCATGAATTTCAGAACCATAGCTATGTGTTTCTTTAGTTCTTGAATTACACATGCTA
>NW_026024729.1:0-499 GCF_019186545.1 Solanum stenotomum
ACTAATATCCCAAAATTTAGCACAAACACATGCCCACAACACCGCAAATCAGCCACAATAATTAAAAAGGGCAGCCCCTTGATCACCAATTTTCGGAAAAACGAGACCCTTTCAACCCAAACAGATTATACCACGACGATCCTTGCGAAAAACTCTACAAGTTAGCCACAAGAATGACTCAAAACGGACCTACGATGATCAAGATCTCACATTTCAAAAATTCAACAACAAAACATCCGGAAAAACACCTTGGCAGTGGCTAAAATTGATTTCTTACCTCAAACGAAGCCTCCCCTCGCGTTTCCGAGATCACCGCTAGATTCCCCTCGAAATTCTCTTGAANTCGAAATTCTCTTGAAGTTTGCCTTTTGAATCACTTAATTTGGACTCAAAATGAAGGATTAATCTCAAGTTGAAGTTGAACAAAAAAATTTGGACGAATTTCGTTCTTAAAATCTGGAAATTTCCAGTTATCACTCCTCTGCCACGTGTCGTCACG
>NW_026024730.1:0-349 GCF_019186545.1 Solanum stenotomum
CCGTATCAAAATTCGAAATTCGCAAAAATACGATTTGGAAGGGTCCACTTTAAAGGGGCATATCTCTTAGCACACAAGGAACTGGAAGGGCCATAAACTATCAAAATTAAAGCCCTGTGAGTTAGCTTTCCAACGCACTTGGTTTCACCTCATTCCGAGTTAGAATGAAGGAGTTATGACCATTTTCGTAAAACCTGTCTATGCAGATTTGCAATTTCCAGTAAGCTGTTTTTTTTTAAAGCCTCATTTTTTGAGGCTAAGTGTTGGGGCGTTTTTTTTTTATAAAAAGGGGATATGTCCCATACTTAGTCATATTTTTTATCTAACTTCAAAACACTCAAAAACACTC
>NW_026024731.1:0-377 GCF_019186545.1 Solanum stenotomum
TATAATTGTACCTTTTCTTCTTTAGACAGAAAAACCATCCAACATCTCCATAATGACACATATATCCATCAAATCTACTACTCTTTAATTAATTAAAGTGGGCCCCACCACCTTTCTCATGGCGGCTGACCAATAGTTGTGTTTTTCTTTATTTTAATTATCATGTGTCACCATTTTTCCTTGATTACATATTTTAAAAATAAAAAATAAAGTAGTATATATAAATAATTAACAATTTAGTATGCTTAAAAATAGTAAAAACTACATAAAAAGTACTACATATTATATTACAATAATTAACAATTAATTGACACTTTAAATTCTATCAATGCTATATAAATAACGATAAAAAAAGGCAACATATAATATTTAAATAT
>NW_026024732.1:0-129 GCF_019186545.1 Solanum stenotomum
GCGCGCAAGAATCAGTAAAAGGCGTTTCAGGGAAAATCGGCACGCGCAAACCGCCTTTAGGCTGTTTGGTTGCGTAGATCTCGAAAAAATACGCGGATTCAAAAAAAAAATCGCCTGAAACGGACACCC
>NW_026024732.1:154-287 GCF_019186545.1 Solanum stenotomum
CCCGAGTTATGGCCGTTTGAAGTTTCCTAAATTCAAAGCCACCTTCCACCTTTAAGATGCTGAATTTCAAACGGCCGTAACTTTCGGCTCGAACGTCCGTTCGATCCAATCTTATTTTTGAAACCTCGTATTT
>NW_026024733.1:0-222 GCF_019186545.1 Solanum stenotomum
TTGGTACTCATACTACACTTCTGCATCTTTTTCTGATGTAGCGCCTACTACGAACCATCCTCGTCGATTTTTTATCGTTCTAGGCCATCGCTATTGGATTGTGGTTAACTCTCGGCTTCCGGAGACTTACTGCCTTCCTTCCTTATTTTTTTGTCTATATTTTTTATTTATTTAGACAGACTTGTTGTAAATAGCTATGCATGTACTTTAGATGCTCTTGTA
>NW_026024734.1:0-242 GCF_019186545.1 Solanum stenotomum
AGTCTGTAGGATTTAGGGTTTAAGGTTTATGGTTAAGGGTTTAATGTTTAGGGTTTATGTTTTGGGTTTTAGGGTTTAGGGTTTAGGGTTTAGGGTTAAGGGTTTAGGGTTTAGGGGTTAGGGTTTAGGGTTTATGGTTTAGTGTTTAGGGTTTAGGGTTTATGGTTTAGTGTTTAGGGTTTAGGGGTTAGGGTTCGGGGTTTATGGCTTAGTATTTAGGGTTTAGGGTTTAGGGTTTAGGG
>NW_026024735.1:0-236 GCF_019186545.1 Solanum stenotomum
GGGACTCAAGTGAATCCATTAGCATAGGCCCAAATCTGATCCATAAACCTTGGCCTTTTTAACTAGATCCATATAGATCAAGTAGGTGATGCACCTACTTGGTTCTTTGGACTGGTCAATAAGTCAAAGTAGGTGATGCACCTACTTGTCANTTAGTTAAGTCAAGCAAGTAGCTCACCTATTTTATTCCATTCTCTAATTATTAATTTCTTTTTCTTTAACTTAGCACTTAACTT
>NW_026024736.1:0-2132 GCF_019186545.1 Solanum stenotomum
CTCCTGTGACTCATCTTCATCTTCATCAACATCACCTCTTCCTTCTCCTCCTTCGTCTTCTACTTGCATCATATCTCTATCATCAACATATTCATTATCTCCATACATTATAACAATATTGATTTCAACAAACAGACGATCTAATTTTGTTTCTAATTACTCAATTAATTCTTATAATTCCTCCATTATTCTTCTGTTAACGTTTTGGGGGAAATTAAACCCTAATACTTGACGAAAAATCGTCCGATTTACATAGAAATTGAGTTTTAGGTGAAATACTCCATTGTTGCTTCTCCGACAAAATGCAGAACTGAAACTGAGAGTTTTCAGAATTTAGTTTTTCAATTTTTGCGGAGAAGAAGAAGAAGATAGTGTTAGTTATAAGGTCAGAGAAATGGAAGGAGTAAGCTATGGAGGATTCATAGGCGAAAAAAAGTAGTGTCAGTCTGTTACGCAGCAAAAATGTATAATGAACGAACTTATCTCAACAAAATGGGAATATATATAGTTATGCATAGTGTTTACTCACATCAAATAAGTAAGTGACAAGTGTTTTTTTTTAATTTTATAAAATGAGGCTTAATCATAATATCATTGAAACTCTATGGGAATTATTAGTTTCGTCTTTGACCTATTAGCGGTATTAAAAATACCTTTTAATTTGATTATTAACTAAACTTAAATACATTCCTAATCTTGCAGTACCAGTGAAATACACATTTAAATTCTCGCTAAATTTTGGGGTGTTTTTTAACGCTGCTTTCGATTTTTTATTAAGAGTTTCATGCTCCTACTAGAGTTTGAGACGACTTACTATATCATGTGGCAGATTGGAGGAGTAGGTAAGTGTAGTTAGTCAAACATAAGAGTGTTTTTAAGGCTGTCAATAGTTTGAAAATGAAACTAATAATTTGTGCAAGTTTAGGAGTGTTATCGCTCTCTAATGTAATTTGGTCCAAACATCTTAATTTCGATGTTCATTTACCTATCTCATGTACTTTTGATTTATTTTCAAAATCATCACTTTGACCATAATTGAATTTTTTGAAAAAACACTTCCTCCATCTCAATTTATTTGATGTACTTTGATTCGACAGAAAGTTTTAAAAAATATGAAAAGACTTTGCACTATTATAAAACTACCCTTACAAAGATTATGAACATTTTGCCAAAATAATAGGTCTAATATAAATAAAATGTTGATAGTATCATTAAATTTCTTGTTCTTCCTTCATTGTGTGGCATGCTCATGGTTTCAAAATTCATTTTTCTGGTTTACTTCTGGTAAAGCTCTAATTCAAATATTGCAAATCAAATACAATTAATTGTAGATTTATGGACAAGTTGCACCAGTGGTCTAGTGGTAGAATAGTACACTGCCATGGTACAGACTCGGGTTCGAGACCCAGCTAATGCATTGAATAAAGAGCAATGATATTACATTTGCACTAAATTGTGAACGATGGGTCGTCACATTCATCTAATTATATATGATGAGAAATAGTGCATTTGAGCTCTTTTTTTGTTAAATCGATTCATGTTTACTTCTTCATATTTTGAACTCTCTTAGTAAATTTTTACATAATCGTAAAATTAATTAGTTGAATATTGCATTGTCCCGTCAACAATTAATATATTTATTCTTCATAGTTTGAACTCTCCTAGTGAAATGTTGTGTATCGTTGAATTAATAAGTTGAATATTTCATTGTCCCGTACTCAACAATCAATATATAATTGTTTGTGCTCTATCTAGAATTGACCATGATAGAAGTCTTAAGGTGGAGAGGTTAATTGTGCTTCATGTCTCCCAAGAGCATATTGTTCTGAGTGAGGGTAATGTTTATGTTTACTTCTTCATCTTTTGAACTATCTTAGTGAAATTTTGTATATCGTTGAATATTGCATTGTCTCATCAACAATTAATATATTTGTTCTTCATATTTTAAGTCTCCTAGTGAAAATTTTGTATATCGTTGAATTGATTAGTTGAATAATGCACTGTCCCATCAACAATCAATATATTTGTTGTGATATCGTTGTTCCATTTCAACAACAATAACATATTCAATGTAATTTTACAAATAAATCTAAATCTAAGAGATTGATGTAATGACCCGAAAGGTCATTTTG
>NW_026024737.1:0-659 GCF_019186545.1 Solanum stenotomum
TTCTACTATTGCAGCCCCGTTGACTCTATTGACTCGTGTTGATGTTCCCTTTGTTTGGTCAGAGGAGTGTGAGACGAGCTTTTTGAGGCTCAAGGAGTTATTGACCACCGCTCCTATATTGACTCTTCCAGTTGAGGGCGAGGTCTTCACAGTTTATTGTGATGCATCCGGCGTTGGTTTGGGTTGTGTATTGATGCAGCAGGGACGGGTTATTGCTTATGCATCGAGGCAGCTTAAGATCCATGAGCGCAACTACCCCACTCATGACTTGGAGTTGGCGGCGGTAGTTTTCGCGCTTAAGATTTGGAGGCACTACTTGTATGGAGTTCGATGTGAGATCTATACTGATCATAGGAGTCTTCAGTACATCATGAGCCAGAGGGACCTTAAGTCGAGGCAGCGTCGTTGGATTGAGCTCCTGAAAGACTACGACCTCTCTATTCTCTATCATCCGAGCAAGGCGAATGTGGTAGCAGACGCCTTGAGCCGGAAGGCAGTGAGTATGGATAGTCTACCCTTCTTATCTGTTGAGGAGCGACCCTTAGCTTTGGACATTCAGTCCTTAGCTAATAGCATGGTTCGGTTGGATATCTCAGATTCTAGACGCGTCTTGGCCTTTATGGGAGTTCAGTCTTCTTTGCTCGATAGGATCCGTGGTT
>NW_026024738.1:0-371 GCF_019186545.1 Solanum stenotomum
CAACCGGTGATCTACAACGCCTCCCATTGAGAGCCTCAAAAGGAGCCATACCGATGCTAGAATGATAGCTATTGTTATAGGCAAACTCAATCAATGGAAGATGATCATCCCAACTACCCCTAAGCTCCAATACACAAGCCCTAAGCATATCCTCAAGTGTTTGGATAGTCCTTTCGGCTTGTCCATCCGTTTGCGGGTGAAAGGCCGTAGTAAGCTTAACTCTCGTACCTAGACCCCTTTGAAAGGACTTCCAAAAGTGTGAAGTAAATTGAGTACCACGGTCCGATATGATGGATAGAGGAATCCCATGCAACCTTACCAAGTCATGAATATATAACCTTGGATAATCTTCCGCCCCATATGTTGTCTTT
>NW_026024739.1:0-181 GCF_019186545.1 Solanum stenotomum
GGTTTAGGTTTTATGGTTTTGGGTTTAGTATTTACGGTTTAGGGTTTTTGGTTTATGGTTTAGGGTTAGGGTTTAGGATTAGGGCTTAGGGGTTAGGGTTTATGGTTTAGGTTTCATAGTTTATGGTTAAGGGGTTTAAGGTTTAGGGTTTAGGGTTTAGGGTTTAGGGTTTATGGTTTAG
>NW_026024739.1:205-358 GCF_019186545.1 Solanum stenotomum
TTAGGTTTAGGGTTTTAGGGTTTAGAATTTAGGGCTTAAGGTTTAGGGCTTAGGGTTTAGTGTTTAGGGTTTAGGTTTTAGGTTTTATGGTTTAGGGTTAGGGTTTAGGGGTTAGGATTTAGGGATTGTGGATATCATTAAGGGGTTTAGGGT
>NW_026024740.1:0-209 GCF_019186545.1 Solanum stenotomum
TTCAAAAATGTATTTATAGTCATCAAAAGTATGTTACGAAGAGCCACTTGGCGAAGTAAGTCGGGCTCACAGAACCACTTAGTGAGACTCCCTTTGGTCACTTTCATCGCCTTTCTACCTTGACATTCAACATCCTCAAGGTCTATTACTTTGGGCGATCTAACACTGCATCGCAGAACTACTCGGAGATTCACCAACTGCTCCTTTCC
>NW_026024741.1:0-339 GCF_019186545.1 Solanum stenotomum
GTCCATCAGATGTGCGCCATCAAAATCCCCCTTTCGCTGATTCATTTTCCCAACACGAGGTAAACTACAAAGATGATATGGAGAAGGTTCAGAGATGGAGTGGTGCATTTGTGGAGGCAGGAAAAATATCAGGCTATCATTAAAGAAAACGTTAAAACCTGACAAACTTCGTCAACTTGTCAATCATTCGTAGAGAGCGTTTTCCTGTGTTTCCCCCCTCCAATGGGGCCCTACATAATATGACTCCGCAATAATTGGGCTTTACTCTGGGTACGAAATAGGGAGTAAGAAAAAAACTCTTATATAAAGTCCAGAGCCAAAATGGCAAAAAAAAAAAAA
>NW_026024742.1:0-450 GCF_019186545.1 Solanum stenotomum
AGCTTACCTGTGATCTGGTTTTGGCTACAATACCCGGTTAGAGTCAATGGTCCAGCCCACCCGTGCCCGACCTTTGGCTACAGCACCCGGTTCGAGTCCGTGGTCCAGCCCATATAGGTTGGCTCATTAGCTATAGTACCCGGTTCGAGTCCGTGGTCCAGCTTGCACGTGGTGTCTTCCCAATTCCTCCCTAAAGCTTCAATTAGTCTTGATTATTCTCATCTGTAGGTTGAGGTTTTGGAGGTTGGAGAGATTCCGATTACAGTCCGGGACGTAATGAGATCCTGGAATATGATTGGGAATGGTTTAGTTAAAAGTCCGGAAATTGGTAATATTGTGATAGACCTTCTAGCTCCATTATTTTACTTCAACTGCCGGTGCATCTGCCGGACTTATGGGGGTCCGTGCAGGTGGTTTCTTTAATTGTGCACGAGCGTACACGTCGGGTTT
>NW_026024743.1:0-686 GCF_019186545.1 Solanum stenotomum
CCACCTCTGCCTCTTCCACGATTTGCAATGTTTTCTAGCTTATCTTTCTGATGAATGGACTCCCCCTTCACCTGAAATGCCTTCTCTTCATTTTTTTCATGCGATCTTAGGAGCCTCTCTTCATGAGCTTGCAAAGAACTCATTAGTTCATCAAAAGTATAATCAGATAAGTCATGAGATTCCTCAATCGCAACAATAATATGTTCAAACTTTGAAGTAAGACTCCTTAAAACTTTTGCTACAACCGTTTCTTCAGATATGTTTTCACCATAAGACTTCATTTGATTAACAAGAGAAGAAACTCTAGACAAATAAGTTTGAACAGATTCATTACTTTTCATAGAAAGAGTTTCAAAGTCACGACGGTAAGTCTGTAATTTTACCGTAATCACCTTAGCTAAACCTTGAAATTCCTTCTTCAAAATCTTTCATGCCTGCGAAGATGTAGTTGCTGCTGCAATTCTTGAAAAAATTGTATCGTGGACTGCTTGTTGAATCAGGAATAGTGCTTTGGCATCCTTCTTTTTTATCTCTTTCAATTTTTCCGTCTCTTCGTCAGAGTCTGATTGCTCCACGAAGCCTGCTTCAACCAAATCCCAAACTCCTTGTGATTTGAAAAGAGTTTTCATTTTGATACTCCAAAACTCATACTTTTCATCAGTAAAAATTGGCATGAGTTGTTGGGA